>NW_024610395.1:0-54008 GCF_016920785.2 Ixodes scapularis | reverse complement strand
TTGAGTTATTTTCAACTTCGACACATTAATAACACATTTGGCATAAAAGATATATCACTGGGAGTGAAATTTAATTGAGCTTAATTCCCGAAATACGATTAGCAGGTGTATAAACAGCACAGGATATTAAATGTGTTAACAGAGCCTGGGTTCGTGGTGCGTTGTTAATAAATTTCCTCTATCCACCCTCCCCTCCCCTCCTCCTCCCCCCCCCCTCCCCCCCCCCCCCCCCCCCCCCCCCTTTGCGCGTCCCGCATTTCGCTAGCAGGAAGGTGGTCACCCTAACCGGGTTCCAGAAGCTTGTCGGCCACGCCCATCCAAGCGTGTGGAGGCTGATTGAATGCCTACAGCAAAATCAGGCGCTTGTTGCCACGACATTATCACAAGCCCGAAGGGGTGAGCCCCCAGTGAAGCGGGTGCGAAAAACCACTCGGCGGCTGCAGAATCGTCTGAAAAATATTTGTGAGGAGTTCCAGGTGCGCCGAGATCTACCAAGACTGCTGGAGCTAGCAGGGGAATGCATTCGCTTCTAACCAATCGATAAACTTGTTTCTACTCTAATCAACAAACCATGCGCCTGTCAGATTTAATGTATCGTTGCAATTTAGTGTCGCACGCATGCACCTAAGTAGTCCGCGCACTTAAGACAAACATGAAATTTTCTCCAGGAGAGGTTTTGTCCGGTCTATGAAGAAATGGGTGAGCTTTCGTCTGGGAATCTCTGCGCACAGCTGTGTCGGTCTATGCACTAGCAGCAACTGGTCACAAATTATCAGGATTTTTTTTATTGGAAATCACATCGCCTCTGCACATTTCAGGGCAAACGTAACAAGGATGGGTAATACAATATGGAACAACTTTTAGTGCTTCTAAAACGAAACACCCCTTTTCGAAAGTACCTCAGCCCTACAAACATTCGAAATATTTTTCATGTGTTTACAAGATCCGCACTACTAATTAAATATTCAAAAGTGGCGATTCATCCTAGGTTGTTTTCTGGACTTCCAATTTACCTTTCAAAAACTGGCTTTGAACCATGAATCGTCAAAATGTGCCAAATCAGGCCCCAATTTAACGTACACACAAAAACTGAGCGGCATGACAACACACAAATTATCCAGATGTAAAAATAAAAAAGGGGTACTCCAGCGTCTAGCATCTTCCATATCTGACAAGGTAATGAATTGACATTTTCCCAAGATCAGAAACAAGCAAAAAAAAAATGATAACAAAACGTAAGGTGAAGCAGATAACAGAATGTGCCAAAGCTATTTCTGCAGTGATACGATTTTCTTTTCCCCCCAAGGTAGGCATTCACAATGCTATATACAAGTGTCACTCTCTCAGAAACAAAGGAAACACGCTTCATCCGAATTTCTCATCAAAAGTTAGGCGTAATCAAATTGCAATATCAGCAGCATAGTTGCTTTCTAGTACTTTCCAAAGATGGCACGGTCACCCACTCTTTCTGGTAAAAGACTGCAGTAATTATCAAAAATACTCAACTGGTTTTGGCTTGCCAAATGCTGCAGCCCAGATCCCATAGTTACGAAGCCCAACTAGGTAGTCCTATACTTCGTTATTGCTTAAGTCCAGGCGCAGCCGACGCTACGAGCTAATGGGATCAATCAAGCAGCATTAAAGGCACAAGTCACTGGGCCTTCTTTGTTTTGTGATTGGTTCAGCGATGATAGAACACTTTCATAAACATGAGGAACACCATGATGGTGGCCTTTTGACGCTGGCTGATTGGTCCCATCAGCTCGTAGCGTTAGCAGTGTTTGAACTGGAGGTAAAACGGCGTATACTGCCAAGCAAAAAGCAATGCTGTCATGCACCCTAAATGGTGTGCATTGCCCTCCTGGTACTACCACTGTAGTTGGGACAGGGTTGCTGTGAAATCTGTAGGCTACCTATCAAACCAAGCTGGTGGCTACACTGCTATTGTAGTAAGGTACGCAGGTATTACTTATGGTGATCAGCTTACGGATATGCTCACACACATGCACAAGGTTTAGAACCCGACCTTACTTCCCCGACTGTTCTCTAGCACAGTACGTGATGTATGAAACGGACATGTAAACTAGACAGCTGAAAGCGACTTCCCCTTGCTTGCCACACAAAACCTCACATTTGACACGGGAGTGCTAGCTATTGCCTCCTAGAGCAGTGGTTCTCAAATAAGGGTCCGCAGACTCTTTGGGGCCCGCGAAAGCATTGTAGGGGACTGCGAAGCCCTACCTCATCAGTATAGCCCGGCAATAAAAGTTGTCTTTTTTCAAATCGAGAAGAAATGTTTCAGTTTTCTGGCAAGTTTTCTCCTGTGTATGCCAATAAGAGAGGTCTACTTCACACTAGCCCTTAGTTTTATTCATTTATTAAATCATTATTATATTTAACCTTTAACTTTCCCCTCCAGGGTCTTCCATCATCTCTGCCGATTCACAAGGGGTCCACGAAACATCGATGGTTGAGAACCACTGTCCTAGAGGAAGAGCCACGCAGGAAGCCAGAATATGTGAGAACAAACCATCACACATAAAACCTATACTAAATGCACTGCTGCCAGAACAGCAGCAACGAATGGTCTGCAGTGTCTGAAGATAATTTAATGCTTTCCTTTTTGTGCCACTCTTACCACATCCAACAGCTGGCAACCATAAACCTTGAGAGAAAGGTGCCATGCCTACAATGTACGTTTGATGTTTAAATCTATCTTTACCATTAACGTACTGAAAAAAAGGGCAAAACAAGTTAGCTTAATGATGCATATATATTTCCAATAGACCTTGAAAATGATGTTCTTTCTACCATTCTGGGACCTACAATGACATACCTCAAATTTCAGATCTACTCTATTGATGTCTAGCTGGGTTTCTCATCACATGACAATGTCCCATGTTCAGCCGGGGGAAGCTTCACACTAGTGAGCAAAAGTGATGGAGAAATTTTCAGACTAAATAGGAACATGAAATGGGTCAGTTAGTCTCGTTACAATTTAATTGCTGCCATCTATCTCAACAGTACGGGAAGATCTTGAGTGTAAAAGCCACTAAGCAAGGAGTGCATTTGTTTTCCGAGACATTGAAAACAATTGGGCATTGATCGATCCTTTTCCTGACAATATTTTTTTTACTTCCCAGATACATATTCCAGCTTATCACGGTCATCATGCACGTGGTGATGCCCTACACGGCCATAGCTCCAGACTGTAGTGTCATACAGGATGACCGATAGAACAAATCTTCTGACTGCACAGGTATATTCAAACTAGGAGTTTGTCCATATTAGAGCAAAGAAGCAGTAAATGAAATTAAGTTGTTTGTATCGCCGACCTACTGAGCCAAACTGAAATACCCTATCGGATATACGCTAGTCACAAACAGAATGACGACAGGGCACATCTTTTAAACGGTCGGCCTCCAGCACACGCTCCATGGCTTCCACCGTGCCTCGGCCGTGCGCGCGCCACTCGAGCTGCATGAGACGTTGAAGCATTGTCAAAGTCAAGAAGCTCACGCTGAAGGCGGGACAACTGAAGCTCCTTCCTGCCGTCCTCACTTTGTCAGTAACTATACCCGAATAATTTGGTGCTCCCAGGCTGTTCCCAAACCCATCATTTGTGTCAATCCTGATTTCCCTATCGCTGCTCAAAACAAAGATGCTACTAAAAACCACCGACATAACTCGTTCGGAAGGAATGAAACTCGTAAAACCGATAAACAGACGGCAATAAAACTCGGCAGGCTGCCCCTAGCAACCGTTGCATCAAACTCACTGCTGCAGAGGCACGACGCTGCTTCTGCCCCCTCATTTCTGAGAGAGTAACAGTAAAACAATGACAGGGCCACAGGTAGAGGTGAGCAAACGGTGGTCTGAATCTAGCAGCACAAAATCCTTCGAAGCTCTTCAAGATGGAAGCTTAGGCAAGCTGGTGATTCATTAGAGGCAGCAACGGCACAAACAAGACCAGTAGGAGGCATACACAGAAAACAAACGTAGATGAGTTGTAATGCTCGAGTCCCACTAGAGCGACAAGCAGAAGCAACCGACGAGCCTCGTTCCTTTTGCAATATGCATGCGAAGGTACCATTGGCACGCTCGCAGTCTCTTGGTGCTCGTTAAGTAAGCACGAATGATTGTGAGCCTGCCAAAGGTACCTTCGCACGCATGCTGCATGCGCACGAGGCTCGTCGGTGTCAGTGGTTTCTGTTTGTCGTTCCAGTGGAGCGAGGGCATAAGTCAGCACCCTTGTTTGTCTTTTTGTATGTCTGATTTGTTGTCCTGGTCTTCTTTGCACTGCTGCTGCTGCCTATAATCATTCAAAGCGTTCACTCGGCTTTCGCAAGCCTGATCCAATCGTCTCCTACAGGCTTGCAGAGGAATGAGTAAGCATTACTAGATTCAAACTGCCACCTGCCCATCTCTGACCACGAGCCGAACAACTCGCTCGCCCTAGTCGACTCCCGCTTCTTCTGTCTTGAGCCTCTTCTCTGGGTTAGAGCTCATTGCGTCGTCAACCCCATCGCCACTCCTCTTTGCAGACGTCTCTGCGTCTGCCGGATGGGAGGTCTTCGCCTGGTCGTCCCCCTCGTCCTCTCCGTCAAGGTACTCATCCCACTTCTTGAGGCGCTCTTCCAGCTCCTCTTCCGTCTCGATGATCTTGTAGCGCGTCTTGCCGTCCCATGTCTCAGCGGAGAGCTGCCGCTGGGCGAACCAGCGCCCGTTCATGAGCTCGATGCAGGCGTCTGCTTCTTCGGGCTCCTTGAACGTCACTGTGGCCACTCCATCAGGGTTGCGCTGCAAAACAGAGCAGAGAGGCAAGAGCATTCAAAAAATGACTTAAATGCAGTCACAATGTAGGAGACAGTCAGGAAAATTTTGAAAGGGCCTTTAAAGGAAAGTTTTTGCAGTTTCTTCATGGTTGCTTTTTTGTCTCAAAATTGGTTCAGCGCACCAATATACCTAGCTGAACTACACTCGGGGCCAACTTTCTCTGGCAATGATGAGAAAGCTAGGGGGGCAGTGCTAACGGCTCTGTATTATTGCGCCAAGTAGTTCCTGACTGTTTCGGTTACAGTTTGGGTTTTGGCGTGACAGACACGCATTTGTTACAGAGTTTGTCTCTTTGTACGAGTATCGCAGTTGGGGTGTTGAACCACAATCACTGATCATGCGGACATATCCGCGTCTCTTTCCCTGTGTTTCAGCCGTTTCGGCACACACGAGCCAACGCTTTGACCAAAAGAACTCGAACCGACTTCCTAGGTAAGTTACACCGTGGTCCACCTTGTCGAATCCCATTCGTCTTGCAATCGACGCAGATATGTGGCGTTGATTTAAGAAATGCTGTGAATTTCATTGGCACTGCAGTTTCGAGGTTATTCACACGTGTAATCTGGTGCTGAAAAATCATAGCATGGGTGCAATACACCGAAATAGGAGCCCACATGCTATGGCACCAAGTCAAATCCTATATGGATCATGTTCAGTTATTGCTGACCCTAGGGGGATCGGTGGTGCACCACAGCTCGGAACATATATAGCGAAAGCTTGCACTGCAGAACCCAGGAATCCTGGGTTCTGCAGTGACCCCTGCTTGCTTACGCCGGTGAGCTGGCTAACCAACCAGTATACAGAAACAATGAAAAGTCTTGGTTCCCTCCGTCTCACTTGCGCATGCATACTGTACACCACTCGCTTGGTTCGTTTTGACAACTTTTGGTTGCCAAACTTCACAAAAATCCTATGGGGCAAAAAAAGACAGGAGCTCACAGAAGTTACCAACAATATATACACCATACTGACTACCAAAAATGCACACCACATAAAAAAGACAGCATGTTAATTTTGCAGGGAACTAGGAAACCTGCGGCAAACTTAAACCAAGAAAACCCAAGGAAGCTAAAAAAAAATGCTACAAATTTGGCATATCTGCACACACTGCAGTGCACCGCAAGATGGTCTGCGGTGGCGTGCAGTAGGTGCGGCTACGAACCTTCATTCACTAATATAAAGATCTTGGCACGGAACAATATACAAGACAGCAAGAAAGATGGATGAAGCATTTTTTTACCTATTTTATTGAGTGGGGATGACTAATAGGTTACAACACCATCAGCATTGGTGGAGAGTGATTAAGGATGCTTTATCAAGAAATGTAGCAGATTTGCATGAAGGTGATATGGCATGGTCGAAATATTTTTGTGGGTTATGCTGTGTCTTATTTTCTCTTTACACTCCTTCCTGTTATTTTTTTTCTACTTTGCTAGAATAAACCTTAAATTGAAAGTCAGTGCTGTGTCTGTTCCTTCCTTGTTTCTTGTGTCTTGTTTTGTTTTTGTTTGTTTTTTGCACTGGTTTACCTTGAAAGATGATAAAACAACTTGCCCAACTTCCTGCCTGATTAAGTTACAGCCAGCAAATTATTTTGGTTGAACCACCCTATTTGGAGCTGCGCAGTTAAACGGCTTGCTTCGGCTCTGTAGCTTTGGCTCCATTGCCACAGAAAGTTGACCCAAGTATAATGGCCCAAATACTAGTTCAAAATAATTTCTGTTCCCTTATTTTCAATTCTGGTTGTCACTACATTTTCACATTAAAAGTAACTGCTGGCAATGCTGAAAGGGTGATGACATACTTGGGTACAGGTTCACCAATGGGTAGTAGAACTTGTACCCAAAGAATTATGAGAAGCTTGATGATGTGAAATGTATGCCAAGCAGTCGACTCTCAATAATTCGAGTCCTCTTTTATTTGTCACTGGTCATCCCTTGTTGAATAGCTGCAAAATACCCCAGTGCTCCAACTCGGTTCAACTTTGCTTGGGAACGCAGGGAACAATAAGTGAAAATCACAATTTTCATACTGACTGGGCAATTTATAGAATAAAAACTATTTTTAGCATATAATATAGATGCTTCATAAAAACACTTTCATTAGTTTTCAAGTTTTGTGTAAGCTGAGAAGTCTCATTTTGAGTTAAAAATGACCTGAGAAACGGCGTTCGTGCAGACGACAAGGCGAGCAGTGAATGCCGTCACATCTCGTCTCGTTCAAGATCACCTGAGAATTGTGTGCAAAGTTTGCTTACGTGATCCAGTAGCACCCAATTCAATATGTGCCTTCCTCACGAAGCAGTACACTGTCTGCCACAGATGCCAGTTTCCTCCCACAATTTTTTCAGGGATGTCCGATCTGTGTACAACTTTCTATGAAATGTTAGCTCTACAAACTTCCCGAGAAAAAAGTTTAAAGCATGAGGTCGGAATATGCTTCTGAACTGTCCGTTTTTTCAAGACAGAACCTATCTCCATGCATTTTCCCGCTGCAACGTACCCAGATTCTGAATGTTATTAGAGGACCGCGAGAAAGAAAAATATTGTGTGACTAGCGTCATTGACTCGCAAAATTACGGCGCTCGCACTGTTGAGAAAGTTTGTGTATCAGAGGAATGCGCTACTCTGTTCCCTTTGAGAGCACATACGGCCACACTGGGCTAAACATGCCATTGTCATTAAACAACAAGCACCCTGGTGCCAAAACCCCGGGTGAACGTGGACGAAATCTACAAACCAAGAAATGTGATCCCCAACTCAAGCTTGTGTTGGCAAACAGAGAAGGGCTGTGGTACGAGCATCAGTACGAGCTCCTGAACAAAACTGATGCTCTGCTAGTTACAGACACAACTGATCTTGGTTAGGATCAAAAAAAGATTGAATTTCTGCTAATCAAAGGGTAATGTTAAAGAAACTAAATTGCAAGATAGAGGCCATCATTGACTGTGAATTGTTAGAAGAACAGATGACAAGAGCGGAGGCTTAACTTAAAAGAATCAGTGTGACGGAAACACAACCGCCAACCGAGCTGGCAGAATCTGAATGAAGTGCCGCCGAATCATCATCTATTCAGGATATGGTCATCAAAACCATCACTGATCAAGGGAACAACAGCAAATATGGAACACTTTTAACCCTGAAATAACGAAAATTCAAGGAGACATACGAGAATGGCAAGGAGATGTACGAGAATGGCAAGGAGACGTACGAGAATGGCAAGGAGACATACGAGAATGGCAAGGAAGGCAATTCGACTGTACCACCCACGAGAGCCAAAAACAGTCTCAAATCGACAAATATAAGTGCTATGAAGGCTACCTGACCAAAAGAGTAGCAGCGACAATTGAGGGGCTCACAGCGACCACAGAGAACTGCGAAGTGCCATCAGCCTACCAAAAGAAAGACTCGGTCGAAAGGAGCTAGCTGCCGAAAGCCACTTGTCTCGATTGCTAGCGATGCAGCAGGTGCATGACTCCAAAAACGCCAACTTCCTCAGAACATTGTATTACAAAATATAGCCAGGCGCCAGAAGCCTCGAGTCTTTGGGACTTAGCTCGGATACCCATGAAACAATGCTCTTTACAGTTCTGCAGGAAGCCGGGCCAGCCGATTGGAGCCTAGGGCAGTAATTTCCCTAACCACCCCCTAGGGAAGAGGTGAGTATACCTCCTGAGCGTGCTGGCTCAAATGTGGTTCCTATATGGAGCCAACGTCACTGTGACTTCAGAGCACGAACAGTTTCGTTGCTTCTCCTCCGTGCTGCTTAGCTCCTGGCTCCTCCTCCCATTGACACAAAGGAGAACAGAGGAGAGGTTCGCACAATCTCTCGTACCTCATTGGTACAGCTATAAAAAAACTCCCGTGCATGCACTAGGAAAAGGTGCGCAAGAGAAAAGCAGAAAAAAGAACCGACTCTTTAATTAGCCTTTCTTTTAAATAGGTAATTGTATCAGCTTACACAGCGATGAGTTAACCAGCCTCAATGGGCTTGCCTTGCTGTTGATGAGAGCAAGGGCAGTACAACTGCTGGCATCGTCACGGCGCTCGTTGCCCTTTTGCTATCGCCGGCTGAACCAATCACGCAGTGAATGTGCCATGATCTTTTCTATGACAACAATGGCAAACATAAAAAGATGATGAGCTATGTGGGGATACACCTTTGGCACTTCTAGAATGGCTCAAATGGATTGTAGCACCGGCTGCGGTCGGACTTGTAGTCTGAAACAAAGTAGAGTCTCGTAGCGAGAGTCCTGGTTCGCGTGCCTCGTCTGGGTTTAATCGCAAAGTGGAGAGCACTGATGTGCATCTTCCGCGCGCCGGAACAGTGGTGAGCATATATGGTTGGGAATTTCTGGTGCATGTTTATTTTTTGTATTGGTCTGTTGTGATCAACTGCATAGGAGCGTGTGTGCGTACATGTACCAGTGCAGTGGAACATGGTTCTTTTCGTCTAGTTTCACTTTATTCCCAGCATTAAGGTGCATACTTGCTCGTTACTGCTTTATATTTTTCCCAGTCTCACTTTCTTCGTATGTAAGTTAAAATATTTTCTGGCATATTACCTTAAAAAAAGTTTGCTCTGAAGTTCAAAAAAGTTCAATTATAAGTATAGAGTAGACTCCCGTTAAGGCGAACTCGCTTAAAGGCCCGACGTACACTTCGCGCTGTCCACTTTTGCCCTCCCCCTCCTTTCCTATATCCTCTCCACTTTTAAGCTTGTCCCAACTTGACTCCCCCCGCAGATTAGGAGAGGGGAGCGCTAACAGGATTATCTTCCCTGCAGAACACCGGGGTTGTACGTCGACCTTTAAAGGCCGACGACCAGACTCGAGAATCTGCAAGGCAGAAGATCCTTCTCACCATGGGGGAGGAGGAAACAGGCAACAGTGGACAGGGTAGAAGGTGGAGAGGAGGAAGCAAGGGAAAAGTGGAAAGCGCGAACTGGTCGTCGGCCTTTAAGCGGAATTCTTGGATATGCCGAACAATGTAGGAACGTTTGGTTGGTTTCCCATAGACGCAATGCAAAAAAAAAAATTGTTTAACACGAACCGCTTAGCGGGCATTTTGGTTAACTCGAACTTCCATAGGTCCCCTTCGCAATGGCATTGCACCGACGGCGACGCCGCGCATTGCGCTGGCCGAGGTGTATGTCAGATGTACTGTAAAAACCCCCATATAATACAAGGTTTTTTTTTTCTCAAATTTTCAGCTTCGATGAGGCAGCATTCGCGGATGAAGACAACAAAAGCAAGCTCTGTTCGCGTGCAATGAAACAAGAAGAAGCTTTAGGAGCCCAAAAAATGGCGTGTTCGCCAACGTCAAGGCAAGTCTCGGCGACTTTGTAAAAGAGCAACGTGAATGGCACCTCGCCGTAAACATTGAGCTGCTGCATGAGAACTTTGGCGAGCCGACATTGGGTTACTCGCTTCGTGCGCCGCGCCAGGTTTTCACTGTGTCGGCGCATGCTTGTCGCTCGCTCTTTCAAAAAGAGCAGAATTTCAAATGCGCTCGACGGCACTGAAGACTACTTACTGCCTTTGGGAGGAGGCGTCGGACAAGGAGTCTGATGGACGTGATAACAGTGGTTAAGGTTCAATTACGACATCTGGCCCATGTTTTCTCAGGAACATGGGCCACATGTCATCTTTCATCGCTAGACACCGATTTGCACAAAAGAGGAAAGAGTCAAAAATCGCCGAATGGATCGGTTCCCCCACCAGTTGTGTGTGAAACATTATTGCTTTTCTTCTGTTGGCATGGTAAACCAAATAAATGTCTCTTTTTAAGTATCTCTCCATTGCAGGCCTTTTCATTCTGTGTTTATTGGCCAACAGCAATTTAGACATGCCCAGCGTGATAATTAGGGCACTAATGTTAAGGCAAACATCTGATAAGTCGAACAAATTTTCAGAGTCCCTTCGTGTTCGTCTTAAAGGGAGTCTACTGTATTCCATGTTTGTAATTAATAAGAAATACCTAAAAAGTTTGTTTAGAACTTTTGATCAATGTGGTACCAGAGATTGTATTTCCTATTGTCGTCTTTGTTACGTCGGAAGACAAAGTGTGACTCTCGTTTATTAATATTGACGGCTCATTTTTTATACAGTGAGACAACCTGTTCTGATATGTGTTCGCATCGGAAAGAGAAAGCTTTTACTTTCGCTGACGATTCTTCAAAATAGTGGAAACATTTCTGCGCTGGCAGATTCTTCTTCAATATATTTTTGATATTGACATTCATTGCAGTATCACAGTATTGACACCGTGACTGATATTTTCTGACATTGCTTTTTGCCTTACTTCATGCTTTCTTCAGGGGGGACACAGCCTAAAGATTTAACTTCTGAACTACTCAAGTGATCGGAAGGAAATTTGCAGGGGAGATTTAACGTCAGATGTAGGTGTACTGTGCAAACTTTAGGCTCTCTATAACCACTTTACATACCAGCATAAGAACATGTGTCACTCTTCTTTAAGAAATATATGATATGCAAATGAAGTTATTAAGCACCATTTTGACTGCTAGAATATAAAGTGGGGGATGTGGGATTTCGGGCTGTCTAGTTTTTATAACTCAAATGTAAATATTTCAGGAAGAGTGATTACCTCAAAATATGAGATGCATATCTGTGCTATGCAAATTTTGGAAAACATACCAGTAGTTTTTTTTTCCTTCAACTTAAAACAAAATAAAGTAGGTAGCTTGATTCCGCAGTAAATTTCAGTTCAGAAACATCATGATTGTGGTATCAGAATACTTTTACCTTCGAACAAAAGATTCCTTCGTGTGAAATTTGCAGCAAAAAGTGGAACTGAGAAAAAAGCACTCAAACATTGAACTCCTTTACTTTGTTACTGCCTCACAATGTGTTGAAAATATTTTATATCAACGTAACTATTTGGCGTATGGTTATCAAATTTAGTGTAAGAGTGTATAATTAGTTTCTAAAGCCGAAAACCTAAAAAATAAAAAAACAAATGTTTTCAAAAAAATTTTTTTTGAAATTTAGGCCTATGTTTTTTGTTTTTTTTTTTTTAAATTTAGACATTCGTCATTAAATGTTTCAACTCTGATGTTTAATGTAGAATTCCATAAACACTGTCCGGCACCAAGCATGCATCTCTACCCCAACACGGAAGAAATCAGTGGAAAAAGAGTGAAGTAATCAGAAAAAACGTCCGAGCACACCTAAGCATTTATGAGTTATGAAAGTGAAAGCATGAGTGCCGTTCTTCCGCTCCCTTAATTTGTCTGCAAAGTAGTGGCGTGGACGGCCACGTTTCGCCGGCCGACAAACAAGCGCACGCTCCCATGAAAGTGGCCGCGCCGCACTGAGCTCAGCCGTACAACCTCTCCGAAGCCTGTACGGGCAGGCTTTGCGGCCAGGCCCGTACCGTTGCACCTCGCCATAGGGAGGGCTTTTCTGGTGGCGTCCCTTAGAATTATGCCACACGAGAGCCAATGGGAGCCTCGTTCCTCGATGACGCTCGCCAGCCAATGGGAGCCTATTCATCAGATTTCTGCTACAGACGACATCTGGACGGGGGAAGGTGCCGTTTGGCGCAGTTTCAAAGCTGTTGATGTCAGTTCGCTCCACGGGACAGTTAACGCTTTCGCATTAAAAGAAATTGCCTCCTTGTGCCTGCCTACCCCTTCCCCTTCTCCACCCCCAGACTCCTAGAAATACAGCACCCCCCCTTAATTTTAATTCCCAGGGAAACCCCTGGCCTAGAGTACAACCAGAGATCCACCTTGCGAGGGGCAATACAGCACAGTACGCTCTGAGACTTCCCTGGACTTCATTAACAATAAGATGAAAAGCAGAGAAAAGTCAAGCAGGCCAGGACATTCTGTGTCAATGACAGGGGATCAAAGTCCTCTTTGCCCATTTCTTTCAGATGAAGTCTCCCTGAGATATTTAGACAGATAAGAGTATGTCGGCTTCTGCCGTTAATGAAAGTCCTGATCAGACAGCACTGTCTTTTACCCTGTGCCCGGGAATTGAGCCATCTGCAGTAGTACACATTGTAGGGTGTTCTTTTTTTCGTCCGTGGTTTTGAACATCGACTGGAGTGGGTCACTCTTCCCAAAATCAATATTTTATGGCTTCCTAATTTTCTTTTTCACCCTTGCTTTCTGCTACGTGCTGAACTTTGGGTTGCACATACCACTGACATGTCTTTCTCACTGTGCAGTGTGTGCACTTCAGCCACTTTGTGCTCCTACACTATTTTTTTATGGGCTTTCCATGTGCAACAATAGCAATGGCCTCCTGCCTTCAGTACATGCCTGCATTTATTGTTGTTCATTGATGATGCACAGTCAGCGGTTTTATGAGCGCATGATTTCCAGAAGGGGCAGCTTCTCTCCATGTGGTCTAATGTCGCTGTTAGTACCGATGCCATTGGAGGGTGTCTGTACTTTTGCTTCTTGGTTGCGTGGCGGGGGGGGTCAAAATGCATGTGCATATTATAGGGCTAGCTAGATTTTCGAAGGGGGGGGGGGGCTGAAGCTCCATAAGCCCTCCGCTGGATACACCACTGGCTTTGAGTGTGAACAGGTATTAACGTGGTTCTTGCTAACACTCCCATAGTTCAAATGTATCTTCTTGGATGTCGGCTCACTCCTGCACCTCCAAGGTCGCGAAAAATGCTGCAGCAGTTAGTTTTTATCTACGCCTCTTCACAAAAAAGCGGCGCGGGCTGTCTTCTTTTAGCAACGATGACGGTTCTGTTGACTTTGTAGCGATAGGGTTCGTAGCAGTCGATGAAGGCGGTTATCCCGGTCTCGGCATTCGAGCCCATATAAATCGGGGTAGCGTCAACATTTCACTGCACAGACACGATCCCCAGACAAGCGTTGGCGGAAAGGCCGCCTGTGTTTGTTATTCAAAATCTAAACGCTCCAAACTACGCTGAGCCCTCCGATTGGTTGTGTGTTGCCGGAGACGCTGTCGCCATAGTAACAGCCTGCTCTTATGGTGATTGGGAGCTTGCGAGACATCGGAAGTTCTAGTTTTTTATACAAAACGTTGCTTTCCTCTTCTCACTTAGGACACGTTAGTGAATATACCAATTTCTCCTCTTTTTATGATACTCGTAACTTACTAACTTCTTAGATAAGTTGTCGTAGCCTAAGGAGCTCTTCGTGAATCTGAACTCTGAGCTAGGCAGCGGGTTTCGCAGTATTTGCGAAATCAAATATACACGCTATCTTCTGGAAATGGCCATTTATAGCACTGTCAGACTTAATTCGCTCTTATGATAAAAGAATGATGAGTAAATATTGGGAAAGGTATGCGAACCGGAAGTGTGCCGGGTTTACCCAGTAGGTGACGCCACTGAGTCTGTTGCCAAAGAAAAAAATTGTAGAGCCCTTCCACTTCACATGAAGAGCCAGCGGAGCTGTTATTTTTACGGCGTCTAAGACGATGCCTAGAGGACGTCTAGGACAATCTCAAGGACGACCTCGAGGACGACGCCTAGAGGACAACGTCTAGGACAACCTCAAGGGTGACTTCAAGGTTGACTTCTAGGACGTCTAGGATGACCTCGAAAACGACGCCTAATAAGACCTCTCAGCCGACCTCAAGGGCGACTTCTAGGACGACCTCGAGGACGATATCGAAGACAACGTCTAGGACGACCTCAAGGATGACTTCTAGGACAACCTTGAGGACGACCGAAAGGACAATTTCTAGGACGACCTCGAGGAAGACTTCTAGGAGGACGGTTAGGGCAACCTCTCGGACAACCTCAAGGACGACCTCGAGTCCAATGCCTGGGACAACCTCAAGGATGACTTCTAGGGCAGCCTCGAGGACGATGCCTAGAGGTGATAACAAGGGATCAGGCCCCCACCATCTGATAATGCCAAGGAAGGCAGACTTATGCAGGTTGCCCCCTCTTTTTATTTTTATTTATTCATACTTGCCACGACCAATGGGGAGTTTTCTGCCAACATCCAGACACATTTTTTCCCAGATCCTAGAGCATAACAGCTTTGCTGTAAAAAGGAAAAATAATCTGGGGAACTTGTACGCGTAAACAAAGACGGACATGAAAAAGGGGATGTGGACAAAACTTACTTCCTTGAGTCCCTCTCTGTTTGTGCTTACAAGTTTCCTCAGGATCATGCATCAACTACTAGCTCAACAAGTATATTATAATCTTGGGTTCTAAACATGACAGCAGTTGTCCAGGCCCCAGCAAGCAGAAGATGCAAGAGGGCACTCACATCGTAGACCACCACCTTCTTGACCTCCCCAAACTTGGCGCACTCCTCCCGCAGGTCCTTCTGGTACTCCAGGATCAGCGTGGGGTCACCCTGGGCCCAGAACATATCCCATAGGTAAGCATGGGCACTCCACGAGTAAACAAAGATACATTTCAAAGGACAACTCCGCTTTTTTTCTTCTACTGAGAAACCAACGCAATTCTTCGATATCACCTAGGAAGTTCATGTGTCAAATATCGTAATGTAATTCTGTCCAAATGGTTATTAAAATGGTCAACCAAGTTCAAGACGTACTGAAAAACCGAATTATCCTAAATTTAAAATTTGATGGGCGGCATGCGACAGTCAACTTTGCAAGAGATGTTCCAAATTTGGGTTGTTCTTCTTTACTTCACCGGGTAAATAAAAGAATTGCATGCACGATAATGCAACGTGATCCAAATGGACAGCATCGGTTGTTGCGACAGTTCAATAATATTGCATCGTGATTGACTAGAAATTTGGGTGATGTTGCATTGCGCAATGATGTGAAATTTAATTTTTCTTGTTTGTTGTGCCGCACGATGATGACTTTTTTTTTCTGTTTTGTGTCGCACGGTGATTGCTACATGTCTGCTATGTGCCTATGCATGAACACTGCATAGGCCCGTAGCGCACACCTTGAAGACAAACAGGTCGCTGTCTGGGTACGACAACTGAAGAACCTCGTAGCAAGCTGCCAACGAAGACACCGGGTCTCACGTAACCCACAACTGATACCACACAGAACAACTAGAACCAAGCACATTCTAGCGGACGCACGGCGCAGATTGCTTGATCACACCAGCACGTCCATTCTTCACTCAATAACGTTGTTTTCCATGTGCTGCTTCAGGTTCACGCCCAGTATGACCTTAACGTCTAATGCGTTCCCTCCCAGGTTAAGACCGTCGATGCCTACACACCGACGATATTCTCTCCGACGTTTAGGACAATGTCCTAGAGGATGACGTTAAGAACGACCTCAAAGACAACATCTAGGACGACCTCAAGGATGACCTCTAGGACGACGTCAAGGTCAATGTCGAGGGTGCCAGGTTCTCTCAGCTTCAAGGCCCATTCACACATTTGCATTCAGGGTGACCACTACGCTTACGAACGACGAGTTGCCATGGCAACAAAGTGCCAAACGACCATTTCGTTTGTGCTCGTTTGCAACACAAGAAGTTGAGCCGGGCTAAACTTCTTCACTGCATTCGGGAACGAACGGAGCGACTGCACCGACAGACTGATCACAAGTCGAGGAGTGCTCGGCCGCGCGCGTTGAATGCCGGTTGCAGTTCCTGCTATCTGCATGTTTTTCAGCATCTGCTGAAAAACATGGCATCAGTGGTTACATTGATGTGGTCGGCGTGGTGGAAGCTCATTGTTCCGCGTAGAGCGCTATCTTTGACTGTGAATTCTGGTCATATGTCGCGATGATAACCCAGCACGTCCTAGAAGGAAAGATCCATCTGCTCGTGCAGCGATGTTGTGGCAGCACCCTCAAGACAGCAGAAACGCTCGTGCTGTCATCTTGTTTACTTCAACTACAGTGGTACTTTTTTTAGCATTTGTGTTCTCAAACATCGCCCAAATTTCTTATTTTTGTGCATTCCACGTATATGCATGGAATTGCAAGGTATTACTGGTACGTACTGTATTTAATGGCATGTATGAAGGATGCAAATCTTGACGCGTTTTCATCACCCAAGAAAAGTGATTAGTGTTAGCATTTCTGAACGCTCGTAAAGCCTGTGTGATCACGAAATATTTCTACGGTGCTATATCGCTGCTAAGACTAGATTGTTTTTTGTAATCATAGAAAAGGTGTGTGGCATGATATGTCCTATCGGTAAATTTGTGTGTTAAAGTTGCGATCATCTAAGACGGCGTGCTGCATCTTTTTCTTTTCTTTTTTCATCCACTCTGCCCTGTGAGCTTTTTCTGAAAAAATAAAAATTAATAAAGCTCAAGGCTATAGAAAACTGTCTATTTTCTGTTATGCCATGCTGCCTCTCAGACATCATCTCGTTTCCATGTGCATGGGAATGCACCAGTGCTGACGACAAAGAAGGGTCTCATGAGCGGACGTGCGAGCCAGATCAAACTCGGCGGTCTCAATGATCTGCCGATGTCTCGTCAAAACAATGAATTTACCTTGTAGTAAATACTGTAGATTAAAAAGCTTCAGCAACGTCTTGAGTAATGTCCAGCAATGGCGACGAGTTCCCAACCAGCTTCTTAAGTCAACGGACGCAACTCCGAGTCTGCCGCGATGACGTGCCAAGTACCACAGTTTGACTACACGAAAGATAAGTGTACTTTGTATATTATCTGCACTAAGTCCTACTACGAGGGAAACGGCATTGTGAACGATGTAAAGAAGAGAGCACTTCTCGTTTTGGCACTGGGGTCAAGAGCAGTCGACGTCTTGAGTGGACGTTGAGCACCAAAGAAGGTTAAAAAGTTAACCTACGCTCAAGCGATTGAAATTCTCAAAGAATTTTATGCACCGAAACCAAACAAAGTTCCAAATTTTTTTGAAGGGTTAAGAGCGAGGATGAGACATCTCACCAGTTCATTGTGAAACTTCGGCAAAAAATGCAACTTCGGCAACATGTTAGACCGCATGCTACGAGACAAGATAGTGCGTGGAATTTGAAATACTGACGTTCAGAAGGCACTGCTTGCTAGGCCCAAGTTGACATTGCAGGAAATGGAGAACATTGTGCTAGCAGCGGAGGCCGCTAGACAAGGTGTCAAGCTCATGAAGCCTTCAGACATGAAAAAAGAGCCGGAATTGCACAAGTTGGCAGGTAAGCAACAACCAGGACCGCAAAGGCAGTACAGCAAGCAAAAATGTGGACCATCGCTAGCGTGCGAACGGTGCGGCAGCAAGGAACGTTTGGAGATGGCCTGCACGTTTGAGAATGCCGAGTGTTTACAGTGTGGAAAGAAAGGACGCATAGCAAAAATGTGTCGTTCCAAGGGCAAGCGACAACAGAGGACGTTCGCACTAACTGAGAACTCTGCTGAGAACGGCGACACAGCATTTTCACAGCAGCTACTGTCCCTGAAAAAGAATCCGATCGAGGAGAACAAGATCGTCAGTCCAGTTTGGTGCAAGTTCTGTTGGGGCAGAGCCGTTCTATCACGGAAATCAACACGGGATCACCTGTGTGCGTGATATCCTGGGACGTCTACAACAATCACAGGCAGAGATGGCCAAGACTCGAGAAGTCAGCCCTGAAGTTGTCTTGTTGTTTGGGGCCACTGCCTATTGCTGGTAAGCTCACACTTCCTGTTCCTTATGCCCACAAGACTGTCACAGCGTCGATGACTGTACTTTGCCGGCCAGGACCTTGCTCGTTTGGCCGAGACCTGATCAAAGTGCTAAACAACTTGGGAATTCCTGTTCTCAGTGTGTGTAACTAAAAAAGCCAAGGCAAAGAGGAGGGTCCACAGAAAATCTTGACCGAGTATGAAGAGGTGTTTGAGCCAACGCTAGGTCTGTTCGAGGTTCTACCTGCTCACCAGTATGTCAAGGAGGGTTTGATTCCAAGGTTCTTCAAGGCCAGATCCCTTTTGTGTGCAATGAGGGACCAGGTTTCTGACAAGCTCGACAGGCTAGTGAAGAACAGCGTTCTGTCTCCAGTGGCACACTCAGAGCGGGCAATTCCAATCGTGCCGGTTGCAAAGAAGGACGGGTCAGTCAGGATTTGTGGTACCATATTTGCACGATTCTAACGCACACTTTTTATCCGAAAAAATTATCCTCTAAATTGCATGCGCGTAACAATCGAAACCGAAAAAAAAAGTGGAAAAACAAACTCGGCGTCAGATGGCTACCGGCATCGTAATGGACACTGGATCGCTGGGCTTTCACTGGATTGTGTAAATTCTAAATCCAATCCAATCCATACGTCATCACATGTTTTCTTCCTTCGCTTGCTTTGCCATTTTGCTTTTGTCGTTGTCGAACTTCAAAATGGAGAAGCAGAAGCGGTTTCGCTACGAGGCTTCGTTCAAACGAAAAGTGATTCTGCTTGCCGAAAAAGAGGGAAATCGAGCGGCGTCCCATGTCTTGGGGGTCCCCGAGACGCGTGTTCGCGAGTGGCGGAAACAGAGAAACTGCATTTTTGCGTGCAAGGCCACCAGGAAGGGTTTTAATGGCCCTCAGCGAGGACGTTTCCCCGAACTGGAGCGCGCACTTTCTGACTTCGTCAAGGAACTGCGCACAAATCAGCTGCCCGTATCTTCCGACATCATCAAGGTGAAAGCCCTTCAACTGGCTCTGAGGTTCAGGATCCCACGGACCAGCTTCTAAGCCAGCGGGAGCTGGATCACAAAGTTTATGAAGCGGAAGGGATTTTCGTTGAGGCGAAAAACCAGCATCTGCCAGAAGCTCCCAGAAGCTTATGAGGAGACGCTGGTGGCATTCCAGCGGTTTGTGATTATGCTCCGCCGCACAAACAACTACATCGCTGGGCAAATCGGCAACGCAGACCAAACGCCCATGTTTTTTGACATGCCGTCAAATTACACGGTGGAGACGAAAGGCGCTACGCAAGTGAGGATACTGACCTCCGGCAACGAGAAAAACAGGGTGACAGCGATGCTCTGTTGCACGGCCGACGGACACAAGCTGAATCCATATTTGATCTTCAAAAGGAAGACTTTGCCGGCAAACGTGGCATTCCCCGCGAATGTGATCGTCCGAGTGCACCCGAAAGGGTGGATAGACACGGACCTGATGGTCGATTGGATTGACTCCGTCTGGAGGAAGAGGCCAGGAGCTGATCTAGCCGTGCGGGCCATGCTAGTGTTTGACTCTTTCAGGTGTCACATCACCCAGCGTGTGAAAGACAAGCTCGCGGTGTGCCGCACCGATCTCGTTGTCATTCCAGGCGGAATGACATCTCAACTCCAGCCCCTGGACGTGTGCCTCAACAAGCCAATAAAGGATCGCGTCCGGGCTGCCTACAACAAGTGGCTCATCGACGGCGAGCACGCTCTGACGCCAGCAGGACGTCTCAAAAGAGCGGCGCTCAACGACCTCGCCAAGTGGGTGCTCGACGCATGGAAGGCACTTCCCCAGGCAATGGTCGCCCACTCGTTTAAGAAGTGCGGCATCTCCAACGCCTTGGACGGAACCGAAGACGACTTGTAGTCCGTGGAAAGTGACAAGGACCTCTCGTTGGACTCTGACGACGACTAGTCTGTCAATTTGTATTCTTTTTTGTGCTGTATAAATACTTCTTATCAGGTATGTGTTGCTCAGCCTTGACTTTTTCTTACTTGCGCATTAGAATCGGCATCAAGTTATTTTTCGAATATCCGGGAGTCAAAGAGACGTGCGCGTTAGAATCGGGGGCGCGTTAGAATCGTGCAAATACGGTAATTACAAGCTAACTGTGAACGCGACATGCGTTACAGAGCAATATCCGCTACCTGTGATTGATGACCTCTTCGCAGCTCTCAACGAGGAGACGTGTAGAGCACATATTAGATCTTCGTGATGCTTACGACCCCCTAGACAAAGAGGCAAAGACGTTAATGGCCATCCATGACCATCAAAGACTGTATTGTTACAACCATCTGCCATTTGGGGTGTCCTCTGCGGCAGCTATTTTTGAGCGTACCATGGAGACCATGCTGAAGGGCATCCCAAGCGTGCAAGCATATTTGGATGATGTCCTGGTGGTTTCCATAACATATCTGTAATAGAGTTAACTTTCTGAGGTATCTGTTTTAGCATTTCAGACGCTATGGCAAGGTGCGATCTGGCACAGCCATCCCCATTGTCACAAAAACTGGCCTACTCTCTAAAGAACGAGCCAGGCAATGGTCACTTCACTTTGACAAGGCACCTCTCAGACTGTTTTTTAGGCAGTAGTTGGCAGGTAGTTACTGCGGGGTCTGTTTCTTACCACTAGGAGGGGACACAACTTTGACAGTTTTGTGGCCCCCTGGCTTTCCAACCACGAGCTTTCCTGCCCGAAGCTCCGGCCGCCCGCATTGGGTTACCAAAACACAAGTTTTTGAATTTGGGAATGGTCTGCAGCTGTTAGATAGAGTGCCTTTTGTCTGCTGCTTGTTTCATGGTTAGGAGCGATGCGCGCATGGAGGTGGGGAGCTTCTGGAGGCGACATTTTGGTCATTGTTAGGGCATGTCCCTCCACACCTCTGGCTTCACTTCTGGTGGCTTCATGTCGCCACCAGAAGCTCCCTACCTCCATGGATGGACAGCTTCGTCACCGGGATGCCTGTGTGTGTGATGTTTGTTTCATCAGTACGGAGGGAAGACGCAGGTTTTATTTTGGTTATTGTGTTTTTCGACTGGTTGTGTGCACCACTTTGTATTCAGCATGGAGTTGGCGTGGAGAATTGGTCGCCAGCAGTTGCCAGGCCCTTCAACTCCAAACGTCGCCCCTTGGGCACCGTGGCACCAAGAGGCTAATCTCTGTGCGCCAGCCAAACGAGCTCTTTCACTGCCTTACTACCCCAGAACAACGTGCCATCATCAGCCTCTCGCCGCACCTGGAACACTGCACTACAACGAGGCAAGTCCAGGAAACTTCGGCTCCACCTTTGCAAGCCCCGTCGTGCTGGACTACTCCACTGTGTAGTACTGTCTATATCATTTTATTAATGTAAAAGCATTAACTGTCCCATGGAGCGAACTGGCAATCTCAGCTTTTGAAGCCACATTAAACGGCACCTAAATTCCCATTTCATGGAGCGAAGCCTGCAGTCTGCACCATCAAATCGATGGATAAATTCTAATTGGCTCCATGTAACGTGTGCCCTGTGGCTTGCACTCAGCTGCCGCTCTTGTGTCACGTGTTATCGAGGCTGTGGCCGCTTCTGTTTCCCTCGGCGCCGAGGAACATGGCGGCACCTGAAGCCTCTATATCTTTGGCGGCTGCAACCTCGGCGGTAGCAAAACATGGCCGTCCACGCCAGTACACCGCAGACAAACTAAGGAAGCGGAAGGACGATATTCATGTTTTCGCATTCATAACTTATATGTCGCGTCCTCAAAAAATCAAGTACAAAAAAAAAACAAAAAAAAAAAACAATGTAAGTTTTACGAGCCCACTTAGGCGCTAAGCAGCCAGACCATCGGCGACAAAGAAAAATAACAAAAAAAAGGAAAAGAGAATTTGCGCTTTCCAACGCGCAGGATGGACCGCACATGATGCTATGAGCGCTTTGGGCGTGCTGAGAAAGCTTTTAGCATCTTCGATCAACTCGCACCGGAATCGCCCTGAAACCAGCACAGTGCACAGCGCTCCTCGGTCGTGCAGCGCGATGTCGGTGCAACATCGAGGACAAACTGCGCCGCGCCGGTGCACCGCGGCGAGCTCCACCTTGCGTCACTTCGCGTTTTGTTCGTTTTTTCTTGCGTAGGTCAGCGCACGGTGCCCGTCTGCTGTCAATTTCTTCTATTTTTTTACTCGCGGATTTGACGGTCCCACAGAAATAAACATCGTGGACGTGATTGTCGATGGGGTCACGGAGCGGGTGACAATTCCACATGTATATGTTGGCCATCATTATTGATTCAAGAAAACGAAACACCAGATAATAGCCGTACCTCGCTGTCATCGAAACGCTTCGCGCCGCTTTCCACGAAGTTCGTTCTTTTTGGGCGCTCCTTGCCACCGCAGCAATCGCCAGTAATCGCGGCGATGGTGAGAAGCTCGTCGACTCGCCGTCAGAAGACCCGAGGAAATCATCTAGTGCAGCTGCGAGGCGTGTTCGTTTTTGCAAGATCGCCATCTCGATAGTCTGCGCGTCTGCTACTCCCGCCATCTTCTCGATTCCCGCTCCTGGCCGCAATGCCTGATGGGACTGCCCCCCGGCGCACCGCCGATTTTCTTGGTGCGCGTTGGGGCAACGAAAAGCCGCACCGGGAGGGTGCGCTTCGTTGATCGAGGACGTACGGTGCGCACCGGTGCACGTGATCGAAGATGAAGGGGCGCACCTGAGTGCCCCGGTGCGCACCGGTGCGGATGATCGAGGATGCTATTTACAAACCGACTTTGGTGCCGCGCAACCAAAACATCCGCAACTCAAAATAAATAAATAATAATAATAAAAAAAAACTACGAAAAGAAAAAAAAAAAAAAGAAAGAGAGAACCCACACTTTTCGGCGCGCGAGATGGACCCCACAAGATGCTACAAAAAAAGCGCTTTGAGAGTGTGCGCTGTCCCCGCGCCCGACCACGTGCTATGTTCACCGCGCTACTCCACGCCAGACTGGTTGCACTGGCTCGTGTCATTCAATGGCGTAGAGGCGCAGGCACATATTTGCGCACGTTCGGCTTTGCAGCAAAGGGCCCATGTTTCGCCTTACGTTGATGCTTTTTTTGCCGTGGTGCCGTGCAATGTGAACCCGCGCGCATTCACTCGGGACTAATTTTCCAATGCGGAGTCGTCCCGAGTTTGAACTATCGAATTTTTCTTCCCATAGAAATGTATGGGCGCTTGCCAGGACTTTTGAACAGGATCCAATTAATTGAAAAGTCGAACTTACCGAGGTCGAACTAACGAAAGTTGACTGTATATGCCTTATTATCTCCCATTTGTTTAAGCCTTTGTGTGGCATTTTCTTTTTTGATTTATACCAAATTAGTATTTTGTTACTAAATGTTTATTACTACCTCGTTCAGCCCAAGTTTCTTGTCTTTGTCCCCCGCGTCCCCGCCTTGTACGTTAGCGGGCGTCTGAACTCCCCGAGGCAATCCGTGCTACCACTGCCGGGTCATGACATCCGTGCATTCCTTTGCGTGGAAGCGCGCACCCAAGCAGAGATGGTCTGTGGCAGTTACAATGACGTCCTTAGCATCACCGCTGCAATGCAGCTTCCCGACTGTTTGTATTCGCCATACCCTCCCCTTATATATGGCTGCTAATAACCAGACAAATAAGGTGCTCAATAAAAGTTTTGGGTAGGCAAAAGAAAAACTTAAAAGAGACTATAGCCAGTACAATAAGCTCCAATCAGCTTTTACTCTTGTTCAATGTTAATAAATGTGAGGCGAATAGATTTTCCGTTTCAATAAAACAGAACTGCAATGCCACGATGAAAGATATTCAATGCTTCTTGGCCAAGAAATACCTGCGGAGGATTGTCCTTCGATTTTCAAAACAGGTTTAAATGTAGCAAGACGGCCCGTGTCAGGTGCCTGTTTCAAGGTGGCAACTTCAGAGTGAGAAAACATAGGTAGTGGTTACAGACAATCTCATAAGAAAGGGAGCAGTCACCTCAAACTCCTTGGGTTCAAACATGTTCTTGAGGACCACGGTGCTTTCGTTTTTGCCGCGCATGCCCCTCAATTTCTCGGGCCTCCAGTCAAACAGCCTGCAAAAACAAGCAAAATTAAAGACGAAGAAGAAAGACAACTGTAAGCAACTTAATTTCAGAAGATTTTGCAAACCGCACATGTGGACCAGAGCTTACTTCACAGAGTGTTTTGTCGTACGCTCGAGTATCTCCACCCCTTTTATTTCGCAAATTTAGTACCTGCAGAAAATATTTATCGCAGAGATAGCGAGATACTATCCCAAAAAATCCGTTATTACATGTTCCCAAGCCAAACACGCTAGTGCCGCTTGTTACAGCATCCTCAATCAACTGTGCCAGTGTGCACCGGGGTATTGGGGTGTGCCCCGCTGTCTTCAGTAAAATGTAGCGGCGCGCACTGGGGACGTTTTCAATAAACGTACCACACCCTCCTGGTGCGGCTTTTAATTGTTTCTACTACATGCACCGAGAAAATTGACGTTGTAACAGTGTGATATCCCAGCAAGGATAGCGACAACGAACTTGAATAGACAGTGCCAGCACACCAACTGCACAGACTGCAGTCTGCCGAGATGGCTTACACAAACTAATATTTGTTACGTGGCATATTGGCACTTAAATTCCTGGACAGCTTGTCTCTAGAGCTTTGCATATCTGTGGATATCCCTAGTAAACTGTCGGATGTAAATAAAAATTCATCAAATTTGGCAGGTTGCAGATTGGATGCGGATGCCAAGGGCTGCGGATGCAAATCGGATATGGATATCTGCGGGTCTGTATCTACAGAAAATGTACAGGAAATTTTCACAGCAAAAATAAACTATGCATTATCGAACGCTCGTTCTCTGCCAAAAGGTAGTACAAGAAGTCAAAACCAGATGCCAAAGTTTCGGCGTGAATTGATATCTTATTCAAAAGTTACAAGTGATCTCCTAAAAATTTGAATGTGAAAATGGCGGCAGACGGAACTCTATGGTGCCAGAATCGAAAACAGAGAAAAATGAGCCCCATTTTCCCATTTAAATTTTCACAAGATCACTTATAACTAGGGTGTGTACTTTCCGGTGTTTATTTGTGAGAAAAATCGGCGGATGTTTTTCGGTGTTTATTTATTTTAAAAGCACCGGTGTATTTCGGTGGAACGTCTCACGACTAGGCTAAAATCGGTGATTATCGGTGGAAAAAAATGCGATGAATCACAGACAGAGAGTTTCAATTTTATTCACATATTTCATACACTTCTTCTCTAGGAAGCATCTATTTTCACGCTTGGTTATTATAGTAGATGCAAGCATACTTCGAGAGGCTTCCATCCGTCATTGCAGCACGTTCCTTGCGGTTCACAACCCGCAATTATGAAAACGCACGCTTCTGTACGAGACGGACGTTGGCAGTGTCTTCCAGGAACCACGGCAACCTCTGAATACATGGCTTGCACCGACACCACTTGACCAGACACAATGGGGAAAGGGCACGTGAGAGCCTACCCTCCGCTGCGTTGACTTTTCCACAAAAGGGGGCCATGGTAGACACAATAGGGGAAAGGCGTGTGAGAGCTTAGCTTCCAATGCGTTCACTAGACGCTTTTGACCGCCAGAAAGGAGGGCGGACTGACGCCACGTGCAAGCCATGCATAAACACTGGAAGAATGCAAAATCCACGAGATAACACGTTTGACGAACCTCTACGGGGAAAGGGTTTCGCTAGGTCGGAAACATGCAACGACCGGTGTTTTCGGTTTTAACCAGGGCGAAAATATCCAACCACCGGTGTTTTTCGGTTTTAACCGATTTTATATTTTTGTCACCGACGGATGTTTATCGGTGTTTTTCGGTTAAAACCGGAAAATACACACCCTACTTATAACTTTTGAATGAAATATCGGTTTGTGCTGAAGCTTTGGCATCTGGTTCCGACCTCTAGAGCTACCTTTGGGCGGAGAATGAGCGTTTGGCAACGTGTTCTTTATTTTTGCGGTAAAAAATAACGCTGCAAATCTTTTTTGGGACACCCTGTACATGTTTACCGAGGCATGCCACAAACATGTGCGACCGCAGAGTTAATTAGCGAGTGGTACTATGAAGTGCATCATCGAACGTTTTCTGTGAGCACATTACTCTGAAAAAAAGGTGCTAATTGGAGAGAAAATTGCTTTCTACACCAAGAAGACCACATTCTCACCTAAGATTACTTTTAAAGCGTTCTATCTTGCAAAAAACACTGTCGATAGAAAAAGTAAAGAATGGTAACGGGAAAGCGTGTTCTTGCTTCACGGTGAAAGAACAGAAAACATTTTTCAGGCAAAAAAAACAAAAATGTACAAGCCACAAGAAAGTAGAAGAAGCCTCCTTCAAAGTCAAATTTGGGGGTTTTACGTGCCAAACCTACGATGGGCATCTGGCACGCCCCAGCGGAGGACTGAGGATTAATTTCGACCACCTGGGGATCTTTTGACGTGCAGCCGAAAGCTCGGCTACACGGCACCTTCTCCGCAATAAGCCTCCGTCTAAGAAGAAGCCTTTTTGACGAGTGAATTGTAGCATGTATGTGCATTTCTTTTCAACAATTGGCAAGTTGCTGCCAAGCACGTGGTTTGGAGCACACAGTTGCGGGTTCAAGTTCAAAACTGAAATCAAAAGGAGGTGTTGTCATTATTCGATATTGTGATATTTTCCCAGTGGTATACTCGCGTCTTACGACATCTTTCTCTCCCGCTTTTTTTATTGTTTGACCTAAATAAAATTAGACAATGCTATTAGACCGTCATTTAGGTGTTAATTTTCCAGAAAATATGCATCTGCTTGAAGTGAGCATTACAAAGTAAAAAGAAAAAAAATATTAAAATTTATTTCCTTTTCAGCACACCTTCCGGGCAGAGTGTCGCAGACTCCCAGGACAATCTCATAACTGCGATTATCTTTCAGCGACGCGGAGTGTCTTGCCAATTAATTTCCCGTCGATCGTGAGGTCACAACGACAAAACAAAAAGCAAAAATGACTGTTTTACAAATAAGCTTTAAAAGAGAACAGGGTCGGTAGTACTGAGGAGATGCCACTTTAGTTTCCTTTGAAATATAGAACCAAGCCTTTTAGCACGTCGTGGTTCCTTGAGGACAACGAATCATGATACCCAGACTTTATTTATTTTGTTTTTAAAACTTTTAAAATATAAGAACACTAAAATAAACTCAGAATTCCGAAGAATTGGGAACCTAACAAAAATAAACTCCGATAAACCCTGAATTTTCAGCAAAAAATAAGCTCTGCAAAACACGGAATCCTACTTATGAGATACCATCCAGACGCAATTCTTTTTTTTTTATTTACACTTGATTTTGTAATATAAAATGAATGCGCGAATTGTGGGTCGGATGTGGTTCCGAATTATGCGGCTGTGGTTCGGATGCGGATACAAAGTATGCAGATGCGGATTGGATGTGGATAGAACTTAAGAACATTGCAGATGCAGTTCAGACGAGGACATAAAGTTTCTAGATGCAGATCGGATGCAAACGACCAAACTGCTATCTCAGCAGGGCTCTACTCATCTGACAGCAAGGACTGTGAGCACCTTGCCTTCCCAGCCTTACAGGTAACCGTTGCAACGGTAAGGAGCACCCAAAAGTGATTAACTTTTTGGACAATGTCGTAAAACGCTTCGGCGGCACTGAGGCACCGAGGTACAATGAGTAACAAAAGAGCCCGACTCTTTGTCACCGATATGCAAAAAAGCATAAAATGACAATCTCAAGAAGCCACACAACATACCGAGCAAAAGCGCGTATGCCGACAAAGAGCGACTATGAAGAGTGATTAATCAACCATCAGGTTGTTGAGGTTCGATAGCAATATTGTAATGCCAATCTTTTTTCCCCATTCACAATGACACCCACAGTGTTCATCTTCTACAGGACAGGGGCACAAGGACCTGCCAGGACCCACAGCTGACACAAACTGTTCAAAATGCACAGCACGAGGAAGGGGCACGAATTGCAAAGTGACACATGCCGGCTGTCCCTGCCAGCACCGGGACAACACTAGGTGGCGTAGATCGTTGTCCAATTTAAAGGGGCACTGACACATCAAAATCATAATTTATTTTATTATCCGAAACGATTGAAAATGATGCCGGGACATTACCCTCAAAATTCGAAACTTGGGAATTCAGTATTTGTGAATTAGAAAAACAATTTCCAAATGCCGAATTTGAAGTTCCCGCGCGATCCGCACCAGTGCAGTGAGTCAAATTATGTGGTCTCCTGCGACTCGACTTTCTTTCGGACCTCCGCACCACGCTGTGAAGAAAGCGCCATTGCTACCGCGACCCGAAGAGAGGAGGTGAGCAGGCGGGATAGAAGGGAGCCGGCGTGGGGAAAAACCGGTTCGTTCCCCGACTCGGCGATAAGCCTCTGCTCGAGCGCCGCCAAGTTTTCCGAGGGAGAACACAAATCCAGGAAGCGACATCACACCGAAATCTGATTTTTGGTATTTCAAAAAGAAAGGCCGTAGTGCGTTCGTCATTGCGTTAAAAAACATGTTTTACGATTGCCGTTATTAAATGTAATAGAAATGTTGCCTACAAAGCTTCTATATTTCCTGATTTTTGACGTCACCGATCAAAAGAAAGAAAAAAAGGAGGTGAGCGTGGGAAATATAAACGCAAAAAATAAAAAGGCGCGCGCAAAGAAATTTTTTTCCCCGATACGGTTTTTTTTGCGTGTCTATGACTACAACTTGCATCGTTTTAGACAATAAAAAAGAATACGACCTTTGCGGTGTCAGTGCCCCTTTAAAGGGTTCAGTCGTGTCCATCCATCTATCTATTTATGAGGCGCAATGCAGTCTGCCTTCGATGTGGCACCGGCTCCGTGCTTCACCGGCGAGCACCGTGTTCCGCACTGGCTTCGAGAGAATCCCGGTGCAGGCCGGCCGAAAACGCAACTACACTTCGTTTCACTGTAACTTGACAAACGGAAAAGGCTACAGCATCGGCGAGTCAATCGACGCGTCGGAGGGAGACGCGTCACTATGCTCTGCCTCGCTAGTTGGGTTCAGCATTGTCAAAGCCATAGGCGCAGGAAAGAGGAAAACCACTTTCGTACGTATTTCGAGTGACAGGCTAATCTCCGAGAAGGACATAAGCGACTCCCAAGGCGCACAAAAAAGGATTGGTGTAAGACATGGAGGTGGAAAGCTTCTGCAGGCGACACACCCCTAACAATGACCAAAACCAAGAGACACTATTGGATGAAAAAGAGAGCCGACTCAACAGCTGTTTTGGTCACCCTTGGGCCATGCCCTAGGGTGACCAAAACAGCTGTTGACTCAGTTCTCCTTTTCGTCCAATAGTGGCTCTAGGTTTTGGTCATCGTTGGAGGCATGTCCCTCCACACTTCTGGCTTCACCTCTGGTGGCCTTGTGTTGCCTTCAGAAGCTTCCTACCTCTATGGTGTAAGAGGGAAAGCTCCTCTTTCCTCTCTTCTCCAACTGTTCACGAGTCGGGCCACGCCCTTGCCCCTGCACCTTGTGCTTTGCCTCCGTTGCTCCGATTGCCTCGAGGGGGCCGTGGCGTTCGCTCTTTGCCGAGTTACGGTGAAACGGAATATAGGTAGTAGATTAGTGTGCTTATACGTAGACTGGGAGGCAAGACTGGCTTGGAGTGATGACTCGTGTTGCCACTGCAGAGGCCCCATTTGGCTAGTGCAATATGACTGCCAACCACGAGACTTTCAATGTGTGCCACACGGTGATGACTACACTAGTTCGTAATAGTACAGTCGAACCTCGATATATCGAACCGCGCGGTGATGGCGAAATAGTTGGATATAGCCAGAATTCGATATACTATTAGATCACATCAAAAACGTGTAAAAAAACTTGTTAAAAGCGCGTGGCCGTCGTGCTCCGCAAAGCGCCGACCGACCGCAGAGGCGGCATTGGCATCCTCACTTTCCCCCCCGAGACTGTCTTCCCGACAATGTTAAAGCGGGCCTTAAAACGTTGCAGTCAACCGCTACTGGCATTGAAGTTCTCGGCGCCGAGAATGAATGCAAAGTTCTTGGCCTTCTGTTGTAACACCGGTCCGGATACAGGAATATTCCGGGCCCTTGCATCGATGAACTATTTGTGCTGCGACTTCTCAACATCTTCAAAGGCAGCTTTGCGTACAAGCCGCGTGCCTGAGTGCTGGTTCTGTTCTGCCTTGGCCTTTATGTCCCTCTTTTTTGTCAGTAGAGTACTCAAAGTGCTTCTTGGTAGGCCTAAAGCTTCTGCAACGCTCGACCTTTTTCCTCCATTCTCAACCCGCTGTACAATGCTCGTTTATTAATCAGCCCACTCGCGATTCCAACAAAATCGATGCCATGTAGCGGCTGCACTGAGGAGTTCCGAAAGGGGGACCTTTCGCAATGGCCATCTGCTTTCATTGCTTGGTCCTCATAGGCGACGTCCCTTCATATGTGCTTAATAAGCTAAACGGAAGAATCGCTGTTCAGTGCTGCCGCAACAAAATGAGGAATGAATAATGAAGTCAAAACGGTTTGGCGGCGTGCCATATTCTTTTTTTGCAAGACGAAGAACAATGTCACCTTGCAACGCGTGTTGCTGTCCGAAGCCCATGGCAAAAACAGCCGACAGGAGTATAGATTGATAAAATTAAGATTGGCAAAAAGTCCCATAAGTGAGGGAAAAACACAAATAAATGCTGAGAAGGTGTCTGTTTTTCAATTTTCAGTAGAAGACAGATGTTAGAGCCCTATTTGAAACGTTAACAAAATCAGATGTCATCCCATGAATTTTCAAACGCTATCACTATGTCATGATGAAGGATTTGCAAGCTCATCATCGACACCTGACAGAGACTGGTAAGAACAAATTAATCGACACCTGACAGAGACTGGTATGAACAAATTAATTGGAATCAGCCACAGTTCGCAAAACATAAGCTCTGTGGGTAGGTCCGAAAAAACGTTGACATTGTGGAAGCATTAGGAAACCCTCTGCTCCATTTGGTGTCAGCATAAATTAGCAAAAACACATATTGTCACGATTGCACATTATTGTAGCTAGTTATAAATATATATTTTTTTTTAAATAAAATGAGTTATAAATGCAAATACATGCCTATTTTAAATCTCCATTCCATACCTTCACTGGCATTTCTTGCAAAAATGTAGCTGACATTTATGAGGGACCTCGACATAAGTTACAATCAAACTCTCATTTGCTAACGTAAAAGAGGGTCTTATAATCCTGTGAATTTGGTTGATTCGGAGCCTGGTGAAGATTGGCTTATAATTGACTAAAAATTTTACAAACCAGTATTTGCCATTTATTGTTTCTATGACACTCGAACCCGAGGGTAATGTTAGAAGCGCATTAGACATCTTTCCCAAGGCTGATGTTTAGTTGATTTACCAAATAAACGTCATCCTTACGATGGAGCTCGAAGATTTTTCTTATCTTCCACATTGCAAATATTCTAAAGCTACCTTCTGTCAATATCATCATGCCATACCAATGCTTGCAAAAAAAAAAAAAAATGTTGCAGACAGTAATTATTTTTATGCTGCTACCATGACCCTCTACCGTCCTAAGTGGACCTAAGCTTTCGTGTCTAAAAAGTGTTTTGCTTCACCATTGGATTTTGGATCCGCTCTTCAATGCAAGAATCTAAGATTTTTTGCGCACTGAATGGTGAAACTGACCTCATTTCATTTGCCATTTTGGCCAAGATCAGCGCATCCCCCTTTAGGCCACTGGAGTCATAAGTAAGTGCTTGAATTGATCTTGCATCACAACAGTCATCCATATTGCCATGTATAAGAGCTGGAATTCATATCATCTCACTCCAATCAATTTGCAGTCAAGCCGTACAATCCTGATCTCAATGTTTTTAAAGTCCTACTTCTTTGCGGTAAAAACACTCGAGGAGTGGAACGCGGATGGCAACCCTCTTGTTGGGATTGATAATGCAGAGGGTCGGAGATGTATCATCTGAGACGTGCTACCTCTTTTCAGATGGTACTGGTAACCTAATCTTCGGACATTCCTGTTTAACTGGAACAGCACTCAAATAATGATTGTATTTGTGGCGATTAGTTGTTGTACGGTTTTTCTTTTATTCCAAAATTAACACCCCTAGACAGCCCAAAAGGGCTGCCAGTAATGTAAATAAAGAAATATCCATTCATATTTTGAGACGAGAGAAAAAGAGAGATAGAGAGAAAGAGTAGCCGGCACCATTTTTAAGGCTCCCAAATGCTCCCCCATAACGTTATTTACTCTCCTTTTCCTCCGTCCATATTGTAGCCATTGAGGGAACTTTTTTCTTCCTCACACGTGACAACATTGCTCCTGCACTGCGCATAGTGACGACGAAAACCCTCTCGTGCACTGCAGTCTGCCTCCTCTTTCACTACAGTTAAGGCAGAGTCACGCGTGCACCTAACAATAGGTGAAATCTGTCTATTGATCTCGGGCTCTCCGAGACAGCAGAGCGAGTTCCGACTCTCTCTGCAAGTGACCTGCGGCGCACTGACACCCTTCCAGCTCGGAAGTGAAGGACCAAGGCCATTACGTTGTTTCGCCCTGACGCCCCCAAGGAGGGGAGGGCCAAGGGGCGCCACCCACTTTTCAATCTTCTTCTTGAGCTTCTCCTTCTCCTTGCCCTTCTTCTTCTTGGGCTTCTTGGTGGGGTCGTAGGCCCCCTTGAGTTGGAAGCGGGCACGCTCCACCCGCATCTCCTGGCCCCGCAGCCGGTACCCGTCCAGGATGCGCAGGGCCAGGTCCACAGACTCCACCTGGGTGCGAGAGGAGGTGTTGGTCGTCAGAACGCCCACACGTTACTATGGTCACTTATAGAAGGAGAACGGCAGGGCACATTTTTTGAACGCCCGGCCTGTACGCCGAGATGCCGAAGTCTCGTCAAAGGGTAGGAAGCTCATGCTGGAGGATGACAACTGAAGCTCCTCCCTGCAATTCTCACCTTGTCAGTGACTACAGATTAACTCAGTTCTAGAACTCCAGCAGCGAGCACACCCTCTCCAGCCCAAGAACGCCATACGTAAAGCCTCTTGATGTGTCTGTGCTCATTTTACAAAGCAAAGGGCGGCACAGCACTCGCTCGCGGCATGTGTGTCGCAAGTTTGCACAACATGGTTGTCGGCGCTTGTAAGAAATGCAAAGCACGAATTTTATAAAGGAGCTTTAGCCATCCGTCGTTTGAAGTGCCATGTAGGGGCTGTGCTTCAGAACTGTACTCTTTGAAATGGCTATTGTGAAATTCCATCTAAAAGCTGTGCTTCAAATTCAAGACCTGTCTCTTGCATGGACTAAACTGTAGTTAACGCACCGGCCGCCCTCTCCCCCCCCTTTTCCTGGAGGAGGGAGTGTGCTGCACGTAGAAGCGGCGTATATGGACAGTTCCACAATTGAGTCGATCTAGTAGCGTTGAAATGCCCACCTGACGGATGCAAATGGGGCACGAAACTCGCCGTGTTTTGTCTTTCACAACTTTACGTCAGTACTAGTCACTAAACAAGCTATGCTTTAGAATGGCTATCTTGGAGCTTGAAATCATTGTTGCCAGTTATCTGAAACTCTATCTGAAATTGCAAGAAATGCTTTTCCATCCTCCAGAAATGTTATAGCTGTTTGCGACAGATCAGAACAATATCGCACAAGCTTCCTGACGTCGTGTCTAAAGCTTATAAAGAAGCATTTGAGAATTGTAACTAACCACCAATAGACCCTTTCCGAAATTCAGTCTGGCCATTTTAATAACGATTATCATCTGAAAAATGGCATATGGGCTGTAATAATGGTGGCCTTCCATTTACTGATGAGGGAAGAAGTTGAAGATGCTCCTAAGCAGATGATTCGAGGCCTATGCATTCGAGATGTTAGAATGATATGAAGCAGAAAATGAATGCAAGAACTGGGTAAGCATTCGTTTCTAACTCCGGCCCAGTCAATCTGTCAGTAGCACACAATCGGCTTCAAAGCCCCTTAACGTATAGAACTTTGTCAAGCTGTCCATTTGGGTTGGTGCTTCGTTCTGACTGGATGCATCTTTTTTGCCATCGACACTGAAAGAGATTGATAAATAACTGCATAGTAAAACGCACATTCTCGTTTGACGTTGACTTTCGAAAGTGATGGTGCACCATAAAATAGTGCAAACTACAGGATCATGGCCGCCATTAGTATGGCAAAGGTTAAACCGCCATTTCAGCCACCAGATGGCACTGAATTTCGAAAAAGGTCTATTGGACCCACTCTGTGCTAGAGAATAAAATGGTGGCGTCCACGAGACTCCTCTTCACGGTGTTATCAGATCAAATCGGTTCAGGAGTTAGGCTCCGAATTAGAAGACATTAATACAAACAACCACACTCCGCCATGTTTTTGATGGTGTCACAGAGTTTCAGAATATATTAGAATGTTGTTTGTAACTATTCATATTTGAAAACTGTTTGTTTGTTTTTTCTCCCATGTTTTTATTGCCCTATTGAAAATAGCAAATGGATTGCAAATGTACTTGGCTGCTTCCATAGCAAAACAGCATTTATGAGTGTGATATGTTTAAAGTGGATTCAATTACCATAATATCCCAAGTCATCGCACATACCCGAGTCATTGTCCACCCCACATCTTGCGCGAATATCGATTTTCAAAAAATCACCGAAATCAAAAACCACCCTACAAAGACCCCGACAGGGACTCCGTGATCCGCGAGCCTTCATCCTACCCAACTGACGCGGCCGCGAACCTTATGGTTGGAGGACGTCTGTGACACAGTAAAACAAAGGAGGGAAAGACACTTAACTTTGTTTACGCATTTCCTCCCCGATATATGCAACCCCAAAGTCAGAGTACATGAGTGCGAAAAAAAAAAACCGATGGAGATGACAAACAGAAACCTTGTTTTGCTAGCAAAAAAGATTGTTCTGACAAAAGAAAAAACATCGGAAAAATAACACAAGCAGTAACCCATTCAGGAATTGCGAGGTCAGCAAACACCCCGATCCTGGAATGTAACCGCGGGGTGCAAGATAAAAAATTTAAGGTCAAAGTCCATTACCGAAATAAGGTCACCGCAAACCCACTCCTTCTCCCGGAACGTCGCGACTGCAGTCAATAACATAGTGCAATGTTTGAGACAAAGCCAACGGGTAAATGAAGATTTGCTGAAACGCCGCACACAGACATTTGTAAAGCGTCCCACTTCGAGCTCCATGTTCGTGGTGCCGTCCACACCACGCAGCAGTGCCGTCTCAACCCATGTTGATAGCACGCCGCACATGGACGCACGCATCTATGCACCAAACAAGAAGTTGCACAAGAGCCTGCTCCTTGCGATTGACAAGGCACCCAACTTGGCCCAATGCCAAAGTATTGACCAACGCGACTGCCAGCTTTCACGCTTCTTCAGCATTGCTTTTCATACTTCTTTCGCTCGCTCGCCCCCTCGCTCGTTGTGCCTGGTTGGTCTTCCATTTTCTTGTTGACTTTTATATTTATTTATTTTACTAAGGAAGAGAACATAGCATTGTTAAAAGCATACTTTTATAGAACAAACATTTACGCTGCGTGCCGATTGGCGGCGTTCATCGCACGTATGCAAGCAACGGACTTTGTGATAGTAAAACATTCTTTCATGAGCATGTTTTGCATAAAACAATGAAACTAGTTAGAGTTTTGAGTTTAATGTGCAGTTGAATCTCATTAATTAAAACTCAAAGGGGACCAAACATTTGTTTGAATAAAGCAAAGTTTGAATTACCGGGCGTTTCCTCCCATAGAGACGCGTAGGATGGGACCTCCATGTTAGTTTCAATTATCCGCAAGTTTTATTTAAGAGGGTTTGAATAAACGAGACTCCACTGTATCTCTTGTGCAGCCGCGCTAGATATGTACAAAAAATGGGCATTTTTCTTAATTTTTTTTTTAAGTTCCTGCAGAGACATGACCCTTTTTTTTTTATGAATTTCAGGCAGCAGAAGGGGGTGGGCGACAGCTCCGGATATTACGGTAGTGATCCTAAACCTCTTTTAAGGAGCAGAGCTGCTAATCTATGATATTTCTTGAGAAAGCCTGCTAGAAAACGAAAATGGTGCTACGGGCAGCACCATTGCTGTGAAAAATCTGACACAGGTTCAGACGACTTTCATTGTACAGCACATATGGAAAGTTCCACGACGGAGTACACCTAACAACATAATCTATTGCTACCTTTTTCCAGGAGGGCAGCTGCACAAGCAGGTGGGCTTTTTAACAAGTTTTATTCTTCTGTGTTAGACTGCACCGACTAGATCAAAACCCTGTTGATACGTTTTTCAGGGAATCGTGGTAAAAACATACATCATCCAGGGAAACAGAACAAATGCCTTTTGGAAGCCTAGAGATAAGAAAGGATGTACCTAACTCTGCCACAGCAATTCATTCCAGGTGGGCTTTCACAGCTGCAGAGAACTATCTGGTGTATTCCAATATCCGTTGGTGGTTTGCTTTGTTTTTTGAACCGTTCACTAAAATTAGGAACATAAACTAGATAAACCAGGGGAACCGAGCAGGCGCGTACAACAAAAATGAACATCTGCCCGAGAAAGAGACATAAAGATGAACTAACTATTGCAAAAGCCAAAATCCCTTTCAGGCCTAGTCCAAGATCATGCCTCCTGGGGCAAGAAACACAGTGCAGAGGGAAAGAAGGAAAAAAGAGAGGGGAAGCGGAACAAAAGGAAGATGGTGGCTGTGCGGGCAACACATTGTGTCGGCCGCATTAGGTGGCAGTGCTTGGATGGTAACAACTGGGTAAACAAGCATGACAAACGGAAAATCAATACAGACGTCCTTGTGGAAGTTCAAGAGGAGCAACAGTCGCGAACATAGAAGCTGGGAGAGACGTAGCAACCGAGAACATATTAGTGAGGTTCTACTGTATGTCATCACACACAGGGGCAATGATGATACAGTTTGACAAAGGAATGAGGCCCACTTCTAAATTGGCAGCCTACTGGATGCGAGTGCACAATTTCCCACAAAAAGATATACTTGGGGTAAGTACGCACAATTCAAATTTGACATGTCAATCTTGCAGGAAAGAAGTGAAAATAAAAAAGAGGCTGCCAATGATAATTATAACAACAAAAAAAAAAAAGATTTACTTCAAAATTCTTGAAGTAGAAACAACCTGGGCTTCCAAATGCTTAGCATGATGAATCTACTGCCTAAAAACGCCTCTAGGGATAGTGAAATGTCTTTTTGTCACTGCTATAGATAGTGTAGAATAGCTAATATTTTCAGAGGTGCATTTTAGCAATTACAGCTCCCTAAATGCTGCATATTTTTTACCTTGACTTTGTTTTTAGAACAATAATTTTTAAAATCATACATGACACAACTGTTTTTTTTTTTCTCAATCATTTACAATTTTCTTGAGAATGTGTTGCTTGTTTTCTAAGAAGTCCTCGGAAATAAAAACAAGTCAGAATAGCTGCATAAGCTTTGTGCCATTATGTAAGGCAGTAGTTCTCAAATGAGGGTCTGCAGACCCTCTGAGGTTTGCAAAGGCATTCTAGGGGTCCGCGAAGCCCTGCCTTATCAGTCAAGCCCGGCAATAAAAGTTCTTTTTTCCAGATTGAGAAGAAACATTCAATTTTCGGGCAAATTTTCTCGTGTGTATGTCGATAAGATAGGTCTACTTTACACTATCCCTTAGTTATATTCATTTATTAAATCATTATCATACTTAACCTATACCTTTCCCTTTAACTCACCACGAACGGGATCCTCCATCATCTCCGTCGATCCACAAGGTGTTCGCAAAACATCAATGGTTCAGAACCACAGATGTAACTGATGTAAGGTATTTGAGAAAAACATTTTTGAAATCATCCTAATATTATTAATAAAGAGCTTACAACCAAACAGCCATTTAAAAGTTGCTCATTAGGTTGCCTAATTGAGACGTGGCCACAATGCCATCATACAACTGGCAACGTGGATGACCGGTACACATTTTTATGTTTTCTGTAAGAAAGATAACAAGACGACTAACAAGGGTTGACATCCTTAAAGAGACACTGGAGAAACTGCCAAAATCTTCCGCAGAGCATTTTGTCTCTACTATACAAATATTTTCCTCAAATAATAGGTCATAAAATCAGATCTACGAAATTTCTTCAATGCACCTCCAGACACTTTTTTCTTTTGAAACTGGAGCCAGTGCCAAGCAGAGGTGGGGTATGGAAAGGTACCCGACCTTGATGTAGCAGCACAGGGCATCCCCCTTGAAGTTCCCTTCTGGTGTGCGGTACAGCTTGATCTTGTAGTCGCCCTTCTCGTCCTTCATGACCAGCCCGCACTTGGCCATGATCTCCACAAACTCCTCCTCGTCCATGTCGCTCGGCAGGTTGCTCACATACACCCGCGTGTTGTGGGCGTCATCGATCTCGAACCATCCTGCACAGGACACGCACGCATGCACACTGTCGTCAAGCGCCTCAGAGAACAGCTCTTAGCCTTTATAGGAGTGAATCCCGGGAGGTGTGCTGGCATCTCTTGAACCTTCCAACTGCAATGGCTAGATTAGCCCTGTAGAGTACTGAATCATTGTCACCCTTTTACAGCAGAGCTGTTGAGGGCAAGGTTCCCCAGGATTGTGTCCGGTATAAAATGCATGTCGACAAAAACCTACCGGCACAGCTACCGCCATCTATAAGCGACGGCGGCAAGCACACAACCAGTATGGTTGCCACCGTCACTCGTAGATGGCGGCAACCTTTCCAGTTATCATAGAAAAATAGATAGTTTGATGCGTTGGTGGGAATTCATCGTAGGAAACAGCGCAAAAAACAGTCGACGACGAACACGACAAAGAAGAAGCACACGTAACGAGCGCAGCGCTCGTCACGTGTTTCGTCGTCCTCGTCTGTTTTACGCGCTGTTTCCTACGCTCCTATGAGTTTCGGTTTGGACTCAGGATGGGTCGGCCACGTGCCCTTTCGGAGAAACAAGTCTGACTGCAGATAGAGCGGCGGCATACGCAGCAGCGTGAATGGGTTCGCCACCGCAGCAAAGCCGCTGTCACCTCAACTTCCAATGTGTCCAGCGCTTCAGACTCCCTTGCAAAAGAAAAGCACATCGCTTGCCTGGAAAGCCGCCGCCGAGAACAGAACCAGCTATGTAAAGGGTGCCGGCGGACCAACGCCACGGACGACGATCGTGCCACGGAGGCCAAGCGCAAGCATGAGGCCTGGCGACGACAGCACTCCACGCCGGCAAAACAGTTCCCGGGTGCGACGGCGAGGTTCCGGAGGGAGTTTGTGGAGATCCCATTTGGCATCACGTGCGCCGTATGCTACCGACTCTGGTTCGCCAGAGTCGTATCCACGATTGGCAGTGTGTCGGAAAAGAAGAAGCGGGAAACGGCGGCGTGCGCGTTGCGGCAGTGTATCGAGTACAGCTCCGCTGGTCTTCCTTCCTCACAAAAGTGGAAAGGCTGAACGATTTTTTTTTTTAAAGGAACCGTGTAATAATAGCGGGTAGGAATATTTCTGGCTTTTTGCTCTTAATACTTTCTTTCGATGGTTCTAAACCTGAACAGCTTGCAAAAGCACCGTATATGCTCCCATCAGATTACCTTTAAAAAAAAACTGCATAATGACCCTTTCTTTGCACTATCCCTATGAAAAAAAATCCGGCCAAGCATCTTCCAGGAAAAAACCCTAAAGTGAAAGAGTTAACTGTGCAAAATGTAGGCCGTATCAACGTTTATCGCAAAAGTGGAACAGCGGAGCCGCCACCAATGGCCTGCTCTTCCGGCGGTCAAAGACGGCTCGAAGCGTGGTGGCGGAGGTCCACAGCTGCAGCGACTCCACGTGCCATCCTTCCCAGTGCTCCGCAAAAATACTATGCGAGTATGTACTCTTTTCATAGCATTGTTTCAATGAACGGGTCTAAATCCGTCGGGTGTAGCCTTTGAGTACAGCCGATTGGCTTTCCCTCATAATCGGTGCCTGGCAATATGCTGGCTTCCCGTAAAAGCGACGTCGGCCACGTTTCAGCGGTCTTGACAGGCCCTCACAAGAGTCTTCGCAGAAACCGTGCACTCGCGGCATCGATGTTGCAAAAAATGTATAGAACTACAAGGTGACTATGTAGAGGAGTGACACGGTTTCTGTTTTATGCTGCGTGCACTTTTTCATAGAGAAATTAGGAGACTTTAGAACATGAGTGCCCCTCGTACATTGAGGCATCACTGCAGCAGGTATAAACAAACAATAAATGATGGATGAAACTGCCAGAATGGTCTCTCCCTATAAGCATACAGTGGCAACGCCACCTAGAACAACCAAAACCTGTACACTGGAATTTTGACGTCATCACAATGAGGTCGAGTGAAAACGGAGATTGAACATGACTGCTGCGTCAGCGTTCGGCTGGGTCTCGTGTCCAATCAACGAGTCGAAGGATGCTCGGCATGAATACTATTGCTCGTTGGCGCCATCCGACTGTTATGGCATTCCATAGAGGAGGAGGAGGAGGAGGTTCGGTGATGTCGATTATTTCTAGGGGGTGTTGACAGTAGTCAGGTAGTCACACGGAACTTGAAGAGGTCGAGCAAGACCATGTGCATTACAGAGTATAATGAATGTGATTCATAAAACAATGTTCGTAAAAGAAATCTCTCTTCACGTTACCTGGATCACTTGGCTTCGCTTTGGGATCCTGCTTCTTGCCAGACTGCTGCGCATTGGACTGTTGGTTCTGCGAAATGGTGGCCACCTGGCTCGTGCCTTCTGCGTTCTGCACTTCTCCCGAACCATAGTTGGCGTGGTAGGCTGCCAAGAAGTCCTCTGTGAGCTACAAGAGCAAAGTTGGTTGTTCAACCAAACTGCAAAATCAGGGACAGCACTTTGCCAATAGCCCACCTAACATCAAGAGCAAATCGGCTGAAAATATAGAGTGGGCTAACTTTCGGTGTTCAATTAAGAAGAGTATAAAAAACTGCTATTTTTAGGTTTTATCCCTTTCAGGCTTGCTATGGTGGCGAGAGGCAATGAAGCGAAGATGACTGTACTTCCCAGTCAGCAACCTTTGCTTCTATCCCGCCATAATGAATTAGCCGCATTTAAGCCAAGGCCATCATTGATCCCAATGCTGCTATTACTAAGAGTGGGCTGTCTTTCGGTGTTTAAAAAAATATAGCAAATCAAGCCAAAAATAGGGGTGGGCTCTCTTTCGAGGGTGAGGCACTTCTCAGGATTTAACGGTAACTGCAAAAATGTATCTTTCATATAAATCCAATGTGAGGGAATACTAAACATATCTTTTTCATATAAAAAAAAAGTTGAGACAACAAATGATGCACCTTACTGTGATTTGTTTATTTTTAACACAAAAGACTTATCAAAGAAGCATTCTTTAAATCTTTTGCAGCATTTCATTTATGCCTGGCAGCTAAGTCATGTACTCGGAAAGACTTGCATTTGCCTCGTAAAGCAGCACCTGCCCCAGTCGACAGCACAGCCGCTAGGAGTCCTTCAATTTACCGCAGCTCGGGTTGTGTGTGGCAAGGAGGTGGCACAAGTTGCCTCCTAATTTGGCCAGCCATGCCATTTGGTGCAATTTGGCACAATATGATGGATTCCTATCAGGATGGCGTAGGAAATTGCCTTTGGCACAAAATGGCGCATTTGGCGCAGGAGTGGAATCACTGGACTTAACTGAACTTTGTAAGCTAAACATTGTTTTTTAGTAAAACGGTGCATCTTACAAGCCACGGACGAAACAATTTGTCCCTGTGTGACCTATTTAAAGCATTCAAGGCTGCCTCACAACCAGTAGAAAGTGAAGCTCCCTGATGGGTTTCTTTTCGCAAGCAGCAACAAGCGCCCCAGTGCACAATGGGCATGCCTCGCTGAGCCCATAAAAGAACATGAAGGCAGAGCCCTGAACTGAGCTGGCAATGCGCCACATTGTATGACCACTACTCGCTCAAAACTTGCCTCACACGTCTGCGCAACAATGTTTGTTGGTGCTTGTAAGGAACACAAAGCATGAACGGCATTAAGAAGCTTTAGCCGACAAGGGCAGCAGCCATTGAACGTGAACTGCACTGTCCTGGCAGCCACCGACAGGCCAAGAATGGCAGTGTCTGTCTCACAGTGCAAGGTGGAGGCTGCATGCTCAAAACCCAAGCAAGGAAAGTTGACGATGCAGTTGAGCAAGGTGGAGGCTACATGCTAAAACGAGCACACCCAAGTTTGGACTCATCCAAGAATTAACCTTCCATTCTTACTCAGAGAAAGGAATTTTGTAGGAGCATCAAAACGGCGACCAACATCTCACTAGGGGGCTTGGCTTCATTAGGGCCGAGACGCTAGCGGGGGATGGCTAAACCACAGTTCGGTTTGTTCACCTTGGAGGCATATTCAACTGTGCTAAGGACGCTACTGTACTGACCGAAGGGGGGATGAAGAGTGCCCAGGGAAAAAGTTAATAGAATCTTAGCAATATTACGTGACGACGACTCCAGGAGGAGTCGAGACAATTCTCTCATTATTTCTATGTTGACTGGTTGAGCCGAACGCAAATCAGAAGAACCTTTCTCGCTACAATATGAAGTTTGGACCTTTCGATGGCACTAGAGCATTCAGTGACTCTAGATGGCACCTCACGACAGACCGCAGAGAACGTTACGCGCCCTTGGAGCCAATTCAATGCCGTGCGAGTCACGTGACTTTCGGACCGAATGCAGAGTCGCGCGTACTAGTCACGTGATACGTTCACGGCGCCGGATTGGCTTGGTTGATCTCGCAGCAGCCGCTGCGATTCAAAGCGCGGGAAGGTCGCACGAATTGTTCCACTACGAACGCGGCCCACTAAGCAGCTGACTTCTGACCAACAATTCTAAGCGGCCTCGAGTTTGAGCAATGCTGTCTGATGCTGCAAAAAAGCTAAAAATAAGAAAGAAAAGTCGGTGAAGGTAGGCAGCGAAGACACGGCCCCCACCTTGGGAAACCAGGCGTTTTTCTGGACGTCCCATTCGTAGACGGTGCCGTCGTTTGGGTCCACGTAAGTGTATGGGTCCGAGCCGGACTGCTTTTCTTTCTCCTTCGCTTCGAGCTCCAACTGTTTCTCGAACTCGTCACTCATTCTGGACAAAAACACAGAACGGGGAGACTATGTTTCACGGGGAAGGTACAACGGCACCGCAAAAACCTCGCGATCGCAACACGACGATCGGGGGTGTCCCTTACCTTTACGAAGAAAGCAGCAAGCTAGGTTGCTGCGCCCCGTCTGCGTTAAAATGTCGAAGGTATTTTTAAAAGTACAGAATAATTAAATGCAGTGCTAAATGCAACGAAAGACGGAATTCATACCTCCGCTTCGCAGCCGACGACACTCGACAAACTCAAAACAAGCAAGATGGCGACTATCAGTGTTGCTAGCCGCCAGTACTAATCGCAGCGAGAAACGGCGAATTTAGTTAGATTTCTCAATATCTCTGAAGAAGATTAGTCTCGAATACACAAGTATGATGTCAGTTAGAAAAAGAAAATTAATTGTATCGTATTCCTACCGATAAAGTCGGGAGAAAATTAGAATGTGGCGCGTGCTTTGAACCATAAAGTTATGAACATCTCTGAGACTGAGCCGCCTGAGCTACACTCGGCGACAACTTTTCTTGGCAATGCAGTGGAGAGGAGGAGCGCCCGCGCAAAGCTTTATTCAGCGCGCGAAATGGGAGGGCGAACGCGTGCCTGTACCCTCCACTGTACTGCCAAGAAAGTTGTTGCCGAGTGCGGACACGATTCACGGTTCTCACAATCTGATTCCCGACTTTATATGTAGGATTATGACATAATTCATGTTTATTCTGGCGCCGAGTAGACGGTGTCTTCGGCTTCATTAGGATCTGAACACGCCACCGCTGTCGACACGCTCAGCAATAGCCTGGACTAGCTTGGACGACAGAATCCCCTGCGAGGTTGTCCAGCTGTATTTCAAATAGCTTTCGACGAGGTAGACCATGGCTTCCTCCTTCAAAAAAAAAAAACTGATGCCTAGGATTTACATGAAGCTGTTTTGTTGGGATGTCAAACTTCCTGAGCGATCGTTGCCAACGGGTTGTATATCACGGTGCTTCCACCATCTGGTCCGATGTACTCTCGGGCATACCACAGGTCAGTGTGTAGGGAACAACCTTTTTCAACATCTTTATAAACGATATCACCGTCAACCCGGTCTCCAGACCGTTGCTATACGCCGACGACTTGACACTGATCATGCCAGTAGCTCGTCCCAGCGTCGACTACCCACGCCTGCAAGAAGACCTCATCATCCGGGGGTCTCACACGAACAGCTTGTCTCTTAACGAGGCAAAGTGTACCTCAATGCTTTTTCACCTCTCTACCAAGCTCTCAATCGCGCTGGGACCCCCCTGCCTCGGGTTACTGCCACAAGGCTGCTTGGTGTGACCCTTGACAGCAAGTTGTGTTTCACTAATCACATCAGCAGTGTTCTATCCAAGTCCCAAAAGATGCTTGGATTTGCCCTGCGGGTATCCAGTGGAATGGGCCCACAGATTCTGAAGCACCTCTTCACTGCACTGGTGCTCCCCCGACTAGAGTATTGCAGTTCTTTTTATGGATCCGGCGCAAGTACACTTAGCAGCATCTCTGGAGAGCGTTCAGCGACTTGCTGCATATATACGCCATCCTTCACCAGGAATCGTCCCCGCCGCCACCTCATTACTGGGTGATTTCAGATAAGATCGACCAAAGGATGGCTAGTCGACATTTTCAAATCAACTGATGTTTTTATATGTTATTGTCTAGTGTCTGGTATGAACGAATCCAAACTTAGTTTTGACTAGAAAAAATACTTGGGGACAGGAAAAATCGTAAGGCATGAGGTGGTGGACAGTTGCATCAACGCGCACTGATGGAGGGGGCCCGTTTGAGAGTGAATAACTAAAACGATAACATTAGGAGAACTCTAATACGTTTTAGGCGCAAACTATGGGTATAGCTTGCTTGTAATATAAAGTAATCATATTTATTTAAAATTTATTTATTTTTCTAAAAATTGACAAACATGCCTGCTCGAACGACAAATGCAAACTTTGGAGGTCTGTATCTCATGAAATAATTTAATCATTATGATATAATTTGCAGATATTATTCTACTAATATATAGCTAATATTTTAAAAATAACTAAGGTATCTGTGTGATACAATAGTTAGGATGTATTTAGTCAAACATGGAAAAAAAATCAAACAAAGAAAAATTCCGATGCGAATAAAAAAAAAACACCACCCTCGATTTTTTTTTTAATTTAGGTAACCTGTTATACTCTATTTCGGCATTCATTTCCATTAAAAACATGTTGCATCATTTTATTGAGAAAGAAGATACAACTCCCCAAAGTAGGGTCCTTTTTCAAAGCCTACACTTAGCAGTGTTTTATACAAGAACTGACTCTGAGTTCCAGTTTCATGAAACCAACACACATCTTTTATATATTTTTATTCAGATGAGGCCAATGATAACTAAAGAAATCGTTCACACACTTAAATTAAGGAGAAACTACTGTGTACAAAGAGGTATCATATTACGGACTAGTGATCCGAGAAAAGATCATGCAGCCATCGGCCACTAGGAACTTTGTTTACTTTATTCTCCTGCGACACTATATGCTATTCCCTCTTCCGCTCTACCTTCATCTCTCTCTCTCTCTCTCTCTCTCTCTCATATATATCCCTGATATATATCCAGAACAAAAACATGTTCAAGCATTCCCTTTCTGCGTGGTAGTGTTCTGTGGCTAGCAAAAATCATTTCCTCGCTAAGCTCACGATTATGGCAAAATAGTTGCCGGAAACCGCAGACGACACTCGTCGCTAGTTCTGGCAAAACGGCCGATACAATCTTTTTTTCGCATTTCCCCGCTCGCTGTCAAGGACAAGGGGGTTCGCTTCAACCAGCAAAACATGGCCGCCGACGCTTGTTTACTGAGCAGTCATGCCTGTCGCCATCTTACTCGCTGGCGTCACGGGCGATAATATCAGGCACAAAGGGGCACACCAACCGGCAGCATTATCCCCAAATACTCGAGCCTCGCGTAAATACATAGAGTGTAAACGCTGTCGCCATGTTATCGTAGTAAGACCGCCCCCCCCCCCCCCCCCCCTTCCCGCAACGGGGGACTGCAGTACGCGACGGCGTACTAACACAACGGCGACGATATCGACATCGCGGGCTCCGAATTTTCCCATAGTTCTACTCCACGGGCATTTCTCGAAACGCTTGATATTGTGTACGCCCGCCTGGAAGGATTTCAGGCGCGTAGTTAAGATAAGGCGGTTCTCCGCGGCAAGAGAAAGCAATTTCACAAAAGCTTAAAAGCGGCGGCGACGCGTGTGCGGTGAACGCTTGTAGTTTTGGTGTAGACAGGGTGTGTGTGTTCTCGTTGTTGACACCAGCCGGCGATAAGGCACTGCAGGCGGTAGCTCAGTACAGCAAGGGCTAATCCGAGTGACCATCAACGTAACCCCACCGCCAACCCCTCACGAACCGGTCGCCGACATGGCTCAGGCTGTGTCATGAACCACGTGGTAGAAGCTCGGGTGCTTTCATATCAGCGCGTGGAGGGACGACAGTGCGATTCCGGAAAGTCTTTTTCGAAGGCCGCTGACCACAATTTTTTGTCTGGAGACTTTCCCTCTTTCTTCCTTTGACGTGGATCAAGCTTTGCCGACAGCCTCAGTTGTGACCTCTCTTTTCAAATGTACGTTTGCAGTGAGTGAGCTCCTCAGCCTCGGACTTGTCACTTGTGCACCCAGTAGTTCTTTCACTTGGCAATTATATGCCATCAGTTGGGGTTTAATTTCTATTATTTATGTATACATTATAAAGACGTCCTGGAGCTCCGAATGAGTGTTTCGTGCAGATTACTTTTGCAAACACAAAAAGACTATACCAAAGCAGCGGAATTTTCGAAGTGTTGGCGAGTTGGACCTAAACTCGTTGAAGCAAATTCTTCCGCCTGACTGTTCCACCAAAGTGAGTGCGACGGACTACCTGTGCTACCATTGCTTCATGCACATCACTAAGGAGATCTCGATGCGAAGCTCAGAGCAGTGCCCTGACATATTTGTGCCAGCTGAAAAAGCAATTGAAGATCTAAATCGCAGCATACTACCTACAGATGTGTCGCCGCTGAGACAACCAAGCGTCGTAAGAAGTCGGGACAGGCCTGCCTATGTCAAGAGAAAGCAGACAGAACTGGAGCAGGTTGCTGTCAAGAATATACGCTCAAGGCTACGTATTGCGTACGACAGGGACGCACCATCGGGGTCGTCCGAACCAACATGCTCCACATGCACTGAGTGGGTGGACAACTTTCGGCAGTCCTTTGAAACCGCCACCTCTCTCCGGGAACGTCAACTGCTTACACTCCTGCCGTCAACACTGACGAAGAATGAGGTTCAAAAGATGATTCCACAGGCCTCAATGTACCTCATCAGTAAATCCCGAAAACTCAAGGAAAAGCATGGCGTGTGGTATGAGCCGGATCCTTACACGAGGTGCAAGGTGAGCCCTGAGAACCTGTCTGCTGCCCTAGAGTACTTCACGAAAGACGAGCTACAATGTTCGCGCCAAAGTCCCAACCAGAAGGACGTCATCTCTGTCATGCTCAACGGAGAGAAAACGTTCGTGCCAAAGCGCTTCATGACACGCTCAATACGAGAGGCCTTCCGTATATACAAAGACAAGCATCCCGATTCCGGCGTTGGGCTAACGAAATTTTATTCGTTGCGCCCTAGATGGGTCCAATGTATTCCACACCAGGAAGTGTGCGTTTGTGTGCGCTGCGCCAATTATTATCTTTGTATTGCCGCTCTAGAGAACGTTACAGGCTCAACATTCAACACTGGTGAAATGAACTCGGCATTTCTGTGCGACCCAGCAACAGAACTGTGCCTTCAAGGAGACTGTGATCACTGCCCAAAAGGCCAGTTTCTTACACTCCAGGAACTTGATATCCCGGAGGATGAAGAGATTGTGTTTGCAACATGGGAGTCCGGCGACCATGTGAAAAAAACTTTGGAACCTGAGACTTTCCTAAAAGTCACCAAGTGACGGTTGGAAGTTGGGTACTTCACAACCATATCCGGCAAACGCAAGGTAAAGCGATCTACGATGAAAAACAGTGTATGCAACGCGGGAGCATTGTCTTTCATTTTGACTTTGCTGAAAACTGGACCATCGTGCTTCCTGACGAAGTGCAAGCATATCACTGGAAAAAAAAAAACAAGTTTCGATATTTACATGTGTAGTGACGATAAGAAAATCTACAAACAGCTTTGCCATCATCAGTGAGGACCTGTGTGACGACGCCGCTCACGCTTGCTTGGCTCTAGAAAAAGTGAAGGAGTGGGTTGAAGACAACGTTGCGGTATACTCGTACGTGACGTACGTAAGTGACGGCGCCGCCAGTCATTTCAAGAATCGCTACCAGCTTCACCAATTTGCAAAGGACGATTGCCCACAAGCCCAGTGGTTATTTTCTGCATCTGGACATGGGAAAAATGCATGTGACGGAGTTGGCGGACTCGTGAAGCACCAGGCCACGCTGAACAACCTGAGAGAACGTTCAGTAAGCGCAATTCAGACGGCCAGGACAATGGTGAGCGTTCTATCAAAGAAACTGAAAGGCGTGCATCTTGTATATCTGGACGAAAATGAGGTTGTTCGGTATCGTGAACAAAAAAAAGAAGAGTGGCTGACGGTGCGCGCCTTCCCTGGCATTCAGTCTTGGCACGCGTGGCGGCTCAGGAAGTCATCAACAGAAGGGACCTGTGACGTATATGTAGCACGGACAGTCGGATCTGCTTGGAAGCAACTTTATTAAATGGGTACAGCGAGGAAAACCTTAGCGTAAAGTGCCGAATTTGATTTCCCAAGGACTGCTCATTTTGAATGCAGGGACATCTTATTTATCACATTTTTCTTCACGGGGTATTCAACCTACTTTTTTTTGTTGGTGGTTACTAATAATTTTTATCTGATCACTATAAAAAAAATCCCAAAATGTTATCCTCGAGCAGGATAAAATATATCGGCTTGCCACGATTCATTCATACACCAAGAGCATCGAAGCTGCTCCAGTTAGGCACTATGGCATCCGTCACCTGAAATTGTTTGTAATCGTAAATACACAGCCAACCTAAATATCTTACTATTATATATTTGTTTTTGTGTGTGGAAGTAAAGTTATTTATTTTACTCTAGATGTAAAATATACCGGAAGGTACAACTTCACACTGCATCATCTTTTCTCAAATCATTAGTCTCTAATATGATACCACTTTGTACGCTTATGTAAAATGCTGTATATAGTTTCTCCTCCCTTTTACTGTGTGACGGATCGCTCTTTTTATCAATGACCTCATCTAAATAAATGTATATAAAAGATTTGTGCAAGTTTCATGAAACTGGAACTCGGAGTCACTTCTTGTATAGGACACTGCTAAGTGTAGGCTTTGTAAAAGGACCCTACTTTGGGGAGTTGTTTCTTCTTTCACAGTGCAATGATGCAACATGTTTTTAATAGAAATGAATTCCGAAATAGAGTATAACAGGGTACCCAAATTTTAAAAAAATCGAAGGTGGTGTTTTTCTTTTATTCGCATTGGAATTTTTCTTTGTTTGATTTTTTTCCCATGTTTGCCTAAATATATTGTAACTATTGTGTCACTCAGATACCTTATTTATTTTTTCAATAATAGCCATATATTAGTAAAATAATGTCTGCAAGTTATGTAATAATGATTAAATTATTTCATGAGATACAGATTTCCAAAGTTTGCCATTTGTCGTTCGAGCAGGCATGTTTGGCAATTTTTAGAAAACTAAATAAATTTTTAATAAATATTATTACTTTATATTACAAGCAAGTTGTACCCATAGTTTGTTTGTAAAAAGTTTTAAAATTCTCCTAATTTTATTGTTTTAATTATTCACTTTCAAACTTGCCCCCTCCATCAGTGCGCGTTATTGCAACTGTCCACCTCTCCCTGCCTTACGATTTTTCTTGTCTCCAAATTTTTTTTCTGGTCAAAACTAAGTGTGGATTCGTTTATACCAGACACTAGACAATGTCATATAAAAACATCAGTTGATTTAAAAATGTCGACCAGCCACCCTTTGGTCGATCTTATCTGAAATCACCCTACTGGGATATCGGAACAGCCCAGCTGCAGCGCGTGGGCCACTGGACCCCATGGTTTACCCGTCGCAAAGCCTCCTCGATAAGACTCCTGGCTCTCATTCTTCAATTTGGCGAAAAATCGCTGCCTCGTTTGCGAGTGAGGAAAGCCTGTAAGCGCCCGTACATTGACCCTACAGCCCCCTCTACCTCGCACAGAGCGTCATAGGCTGAGTTTACATGGATGCGATCGTAGCGAATCGAATCGAGATTAACCGCCTATGATTGGGTAGACGAGGAAGGGAAAGGAGGATCGCGGGCGCGTGACTGGTCACATCTCGATTCGATGCGCCATGGTCGCATCCATGGAAACGTAGCCATAGAGGTTCCTTCCTGGTGCGGTCAGTGGATATATGGTGCTCATTGCCTCGCGAACTGGCAGACAATCTCCCCACAGATAAGGACGAATGTGGGAAGTTCTGTGGTGCCATCGCCGGACACCTGCGTGCCGAATGAACCCAAAGTGCAATGTGACATCCCGGTTCGCCCTGGGGTGGGTTGTGGTGGGAGCTGCGGACCGTCGGACAGGTCTGGCGCTGCAGTGCGCCCTGCGTGGCCACTGGCCTCAGGGTGCGGGGCGCCTGCGCCTCTGACTTTTTTTTTTTTTTTTTGTGCTGCAGGTTTTTGGCATGGGCCCTCGGTCTTTCTGCTTTCAATGCAAATAAATATTATCATCGTTATCATTATCATCAAGGTAAGTTCAATTGAGATTTCTCTGTCCTCTCTATCTTTTTTTTTTTTTTTTTTTTGTGCTGCAGGTTTTTGGCATGGGCCCTCGGTCTTTCTGCTTTCAATGCAAATAAATATTATCATCGTTATCATTATCATCAAGGTAAGTTCAATTCCGTTTTCTTAAGTTAGCTGCGAGCCGCGACAGCTCGTGATCCTCTAGGAACTCTACGTCATCGTTGACTATGGATGACATGATCAAGTGATGGGCACCCGCGTCCACAATTTTCTTTTTTTCGGAAGACTGCAAAAGGGCGCCGGAAGGTGAAAAGGTACTCAGCGACGCGCCAGGCTCAGCCCCCCCTAATAATACTTGGGGGGGGGGGGGGGGGGGGGGGGGGGGGTTATGACGCCAGGCGCTCGTCACGAAGTCAAAAACTAACCCGCTTGGATAGTGTTCTCTCTCTCTCTCTCTCGAAACTCGAACGAAGCGGGGAAACTGTGGGAGGAGGGGAAGATGTGGAGGAGGAGGGGCAATAAAACTTAGGTTGGGGCTGGTTCGTACATACCAATTAAAAGGTTAAAAGGCGCGAACTCAACAGGACAAAAAAAGACACACATATGACATGACAAGCGCCAACTTCCGACTGATTTAATGCCAACACGAAACATCGTCTAACTGTCGATCCCCATCCAGTCTTGGGTAAGTTACTTTTAAAAAGTAATTCGTTACAGTTACAGTTACTTTCAGAAAAAAGTACCTAAGTTACCGTTACAGTTAGCGCAACAAAAGTGTAACTTGTTACCATTACAGCTACTTTTAAAAAGTAACGACGTTACTTTTCTATAACACGAAAAATTGAGAAAAACTAGAAAACGCCAGTCAGCAAGCATTATTGCATAAAATTAAAAAGTACGTTTTTTTTATTTATTTTTTTAATTTCATATTGTAACTTAGCAGCAGTTGCCTCTCGAAATTAGTGTCTAAATGTTTCCCTCGTTTGACGGCGAACAGGTCCCTGCCCTTGTTGAACAGACCCCGCGCAACCAGAGCAACGGGCAAACCACGCAGACAGCAGTAAATTTTCCCTCTGCTGTTGACACCACCCGGGCGCAAATCAAAACACGAAGCATGCGCTGTGCAGATTAGTGGTGCTAATCAAAATACGAAGCATTCGCAATGCCCTCTGCGTGTATTTCTATTTCACGGTTGATTCACCCGATTAAAGAGCGTTTGCTCAGAAAAAAAGAGCAGCGACAACATTGATAGTGCTTCTCAAGATACTAACATGAAAGTGTTTAGTCACAAAGTACAAGCGCGTGCGTAAAGATAACTATTTTTTTTTTACATCAGATCTACACGTGGCTATATTCGGGTCGTGACTCGCAAGAAAGAACGTATTTACCCCCCCCCCCCCCCCCCCAGCTTGGGCAAGGCCAACTTCACACTCGAAACGACGGAACAGACAATTTGGGAAGTGCAAGGAACAGCTAGAATGTACTCGTTCACTGATATATTATTCATAATAAACTCAAAAGTAACGACAAAAGTAACGTCGTTACTTTTATCGTTACCTCAGAAAAGGTAATAGAACTACAGTTACAAGTTACATTTTCAAAAAGTAGCTCGTTACAGTTACAAGTTACCCAAAAAGTAACGAAGTTACAGTAAAGCGTTACTACTTAAGACTGTCCCCATCACCTATACACACCCCAAGCAGCAAGATAAAAGATCCTATCTATCATCGCACGCAGCCCTCAAGAGACACAACTTCGCGTTGCAGAGATTTGCAAACGTCTTTATTTTTTTAAGTCATTGATTAATAATGCGGCCGAGGAGAAAATTGACGTTTCTGCCCTCTGTCGGGGATTGCATGTTTGACAGCCACTTCTCAAACTACTGCGCTAGGCCTCTTTTGGGACACTCTTAAAAACAGGCTTTATTATGTCCAATTAAATAGAAAATGTCATATTTTGAAACAAATATTTTAAAAAAAAATGTCAACTCTTTCTCTCTCTCTCTCTCTCTTTCTGATTATTTTCGGCAAAGTTTGACACGTCTTTAGGTGTGATCTATCATCTATTCAAGCATAGGCGTAGATTTCGGGGGGGGGGGGGGGGGGCATCCTCGTTACCCCCCCCACCCCCCAGGCTTGTTCTATGATCCTTATCAAGACGCTGTTTACGTGCCATGTAACGAGCCTCTAGTATTGGCCTGTAAATGATATCCCAGCGTGCTTTCGTTAGCTTCAATCTCCAGTACTAGCGAGAAAGTAACGCGCAGCACCCCTCCCTCCCCCCCCCCAGAAAACTTCTCAGCCTGCCTCCCCCCCCCCCCTCCCCCCCAAGGAAAATGGGAAGTCTACGACGCTGTATTCAAAATATTTTAACGGCCTTGGCATCACCAGAAAGCCCAAAACTTAGTTATTTTTATTGAATGCAAATGTAATGCGATATGTTTAATATGAAATTTGTTACATAGATTTGCATTAACGAATGTCTAGAAAATTGAGCATACTCTACGTCAATTTTTTTTCATAAACCCCATTTTTTTATTTAATGCATGATTAATTAGAAGCAAAGTATGATCGTGGTTTATCAGGAAATATAAACAGTCAATATTACATTTTGTTTGAATCTCGCAG
>NW_024610394.1:0-59765 GCF_016920785.2 Ixodes scapularis | reverse complement strand
TCACGGTGAACGAATAAAACCGCGCCGAACGTCTCTCGTCAGGCCGTGCTCTCTCCAATAATTCGCTTTCACCGAGGCAATAGCCGAGATCGTGGTCACGGTGAACGAATAAAACCGCGCCAAACGTCTCTCGTCAGGCCGTGCTCTCTCCAATAATTCGCTTTCACCGAGGCAATATCCGAGATCGTGGTCACGGTGAACGAATAAAACGGCGCCAAACGTCTCTCGTCAGGCCGTGCTCTCTCCAATAATTCGCTTTCACCGAGGCAATAGCCGAGATCGTGGTCACGGTGAACGAATAAAACCGCGCCGAACGTCTCTCGTCAGGCCGTGCTCTCTCCAATAATTCGCTTTCACCGAGGCAATAGCCGAGATCGTGGTCACGGTGAACGAATAAAACCGCGCCGAACGTCTCTCGTCAGGCCGTGCTCTCTCCAATAATTCGCTTTCACCGAGGCAATAGCCGAGATCGTGGTCACGGTGAACGAATAAAACCGCGCCGAACGTCTCTCGTCAGGCCGTGCTCTCTCCAATAATTCGCTTTCACCGAGGCAATAGCCGAGATCGTGGTCACGGTGAACGAATAAAACCGCGCCGAACGTCTCTCGTCAGGCCGTGCTCTCTCCAATATTTCGCTTTCACCGAAGCAATAGCCGAGATCGTGGTCACGGTGAACGAATAAAACCGCGCCGAACGTCTCTCGTCAGGCCGTGCTCTCTCCAATAATTCGCTTTCACCGAGGCAATAGCCGAGATCGTGGTCACGGTGAACGAATAAAACCGCGCCGAACGTCTCTCGTCAGGCCGTGCTCTCTCCAATAATTCGCTTTCACCGAGGCAATAGCCGAGATCGTGGTCACGGTGAACGAATAAAACCGCGCCGAACGTCTCTCGTCAGGCCGTGCTCTCTCCAATAATTCGCTTTCACCGAGGCAATAGCCGAGATCGTGGTCACAGTGAACGAATAAAACGGCGCCAAACGTCTCTCGTCAGGCCGTGCTCTCTCCAATAATTCGCTTTCACCGAGGCAATAGCCGAGATCGTTGTCACGGTGAACGAATAAAACCGCGCCGAACGTCTCTCGTCAGGCCGTGCTCTCTCCAATAATTCGCTTTCACCGAGGCAATAGCCGAGATCGTGGTCACGGTGAACGAATAAAACGGCGCCAAACGTCTCTCGTCAGGCCGTGCTCTCTCCAACAATTCGCTTTCACCGAGGCAATAGCCGAGATCGTGGTCACGGTGAACGAATAAAACGGCGCCAAACGTCTCTCGTCAGGCCGTGCTCTCTCCAATAATTCGCTTTCACTGAGGCAATAGCCGAGATCGTGGTCACGGTGAACGAATAAAACCGCGCCGAACGTCTCTCGTCAGGCCGTGCTCTCTCCAATAATTCGCTTTCACCGAGGCAATAGCCGAGATCGTGGTCACGGTGAACGAATAAAACGGCGCCACACGTCTCTCGTCAGGCCGTGCTCTCTCCAATAATTCGCTTTCACCGAGGCAATAGCCGAGATCGTGGTCACGGTGAACGAATAAAACCGCGCCGAACGTCTCTCGTCAGGCCGTGCTCTCTCCAATAATTCGCTTTCACAGAGGCAATAGCCGAGATCGTTGTCACGGTGAACGAATAAAACCGCGCCGAACGTCTCTCGTCAGGCCGTGCTCTCTCCAATAATTCGCTTTCACCGAGGCAATAGCCGAGATCGTGGTCACGGTGAACGAATAAAACCGCGCCGAACGTCTCTCGTCAGGCCGTGCTCTCTCCAATAATTCGCTTTCACCGAGGCAATAGCCGAGATCGTGGTCACGGTGAACGAATAAAACCGCGCCGAACGTCTCTCGTCAGGCCGTGCTCTCTCGAATAATTCGCTTTCACCGAGGCAATAGCCGAGATCGTGGTCACGGTGAACGAATAAAACCGCGCCGAACGTCTCTCGTCAGGCCGTGCTCTCTCCAATAATTCGCTTTCACAGAGGCAATAGCCGAGATCGTGGTCACGGTGAACGAATAAAACCGCGCCGAACGTCTCTCGTCAGGCCGTGCTCTCTTAAATAATTCGCTTTCACCGAGGCAATAGCCGAGATCGTGGTCACGGTGAACGAATAAAACCGCGCCGAACGTCTCTCGTCAGGCCGTGCTCTCTCCAATAATTCGCTTTCACCGAGGCAATAGCCGAGATCGTGGTCACGGTGAACGAATAAAACCGCGCCGAACGTCTCTCGTCAGGCCGTGCTCTCTCCAATAATTCGCTTTCACCGAGGCAATAGCCGAGATCGTGGTCACGGTGAACGAATAAAACTGCGCCGAACGTCTCTCGTCAGGCCGTGCTCTCTCCAATAATTCGCTTTCACCGAGGCAATAGCCGAGATCGTGGTCACGGTGAACGAATAAAACCGCGCCGAACGTCTCTCGTCAGGCCGTGCTCTCTCCAATAATTCGCTTTCACCGAGGCAATAGCCGAGATCGTGGTCACGGTGAACGAATAAAACCGCGCTGAACGTCTCTCGTCAGGCCGTGCTCTCTCCAATAATTCGCTTTCACCGAGGCAATAGCCGAGATCGTGGTCACGGTGAACGAATAAAACCGCGCCGAACGTCTCTCGTCAGGCCGTGCTCTCTCCAATAATTCGCTTTCACCGAGGCAATAGCCGAGATCGTGGTCACGGTGAACGAATAAAACCGCGCCAAACGTCTCTCGTCAGGCCGTGCTCTCTCCAATAATTCGCTTTCACCGAGGCAATAGCCGAGATCGTGGTCACGGTGAACGAATAAAACGGCGCCAAACGTCTCTCGTCAGGCCGTGCTCTCTCCAATAATTCGCTTTCACCGAGGCAATAGCCGAGATCGTTGTCACGGTGAACGAATAAAACCGCGCCGAACGTCTCTCGTCAGGCCGTGCTCTCTCCAATAATTCGCTTTCACCGAGGCAATAGCCGAGATCGTGGTCACGGTGAACGAATAAAACGGCGCCAAACGTCTCTCGTCAGGCCGTGCTCTCTCCAACAATTCGCTTTCACCGAGGCAATAGCCGAGATCGTGGTCACGGTGAACGAATAAAACGGCGCCAAACGTCTCTCGTCAGGCCGTGCTCTCTCCAATAATTCGCTTTCACTGAGGCAATAGCCGAGATCGTGGTCACGGTGAACGAATAAAACCGCGCCGAACGTCTCTCGTCAGGCCGTGCTCTCTCCAATAATTCGCTTTCACCGAGGCAATAGCCGAGATCGTGGTCACGGTGAACGAATAAAACGGCGCCACACGTCTCTCGTCAGGCCGTGCTCTCTCCAATAATTCGCTTTCACCGAGGCAATAGCCGAGATCGTGGTCACGGTGAACGAATAAAACCGCGCCGAACGTCTCTCGTCAGGCCGTGCTCTCTCCAATAATTCGCTTTCACAGAGGCAATAGCCGAGATCGTTGTCACGGTGAACGAATAAAACCGCGCCGAACGTCTCTCGTCAGGCCGTGCTCTCTCCAATAATTCGCTTTCACCGAGGCAATAGCCGAGATCGTGGTCACGGTGAACGAATAAAACCGCGCCGAACGTCTCTCGTCAGGCCGTGCTCTCTCCAATAATTCGCTTTCACCGAGGCAATAGCCGAGATCGTGGTCACGGTGAACGAATAAAACCGCGCCGAACGTCTCTCGTCAGGCCGTGCTCTCTCGAATAATTCGCTTTCACCGAGGCAATAGCCGAGATCGTGGTCACGGTGAACGAATAAAACCGCGCCGAACGTCTCTCGTCAGGCCGTGCTCTCTCCAATAATTCGCTTTCACAGAGGCAATAGCCGAGATCGTGGTCACGGTGAACGAATAAAACCGCGCCGAACGTCTCTCGTCAGGCCGTGCTCTCTTAAATAATTCGCTTTCACCGAGGCAATAGCCGAGATCGTGGTCACGGTGAACGAATAAAACCGCGCCGAACGTCTCTCGTCAGGCCGTGCTCTCTCCAATAATTCGCTTTCACCGAGGCAATAGCCGAGATCGTGGTCACGGTGAACGAATAAAACCGCGCCGAACGTCTCTCGTCAGGCCGTGCTCTCTCCAATAATTCGCTTTCACCGAGGCAATAGCCGAGATCGTGGTCACGGTGAACGAATAAAACTGCGCCGAACGTCTCTCGTCAGGCCGTGCTCTCTCCAATAATTCGCTTTCACCGAGGCAATAGCCGAGATCGTGGTCACGGTGAACGAATAAAACCGCGCCGAACGTCTCTCGTCAGGCCGTGCTCTCTCCAATAATTCGCTTTCACCGAGGCAATAGCCGAGATCGTGGTCACGGTGAACGAATAAAACCGCGCTGAACGTCTCTCGTCAGGCCGTGCTCTCTCCAATAATTCGCTTTCACCGAGGCAATAGCCGAGATCGTGGTCACGGTGAACGAATAAAACCGCGCCGAACGTCTCTCGTCAGGCCGTGCTCTCTCCAATAATTCGCTTTCACCGAGGCAATAGCCGAGATCGTGGTCACGGTGAACGAATAAAACCGCGCCAAACGTCTCTCGTCAGGCCGTGCTCTCTCCAATAATTCGCTTTCACCGAGGCAATAGCCGAGATCGTGGTCACGGTGAACGAATAAAACGGCGCCAAACGTCTCTCGTCAGGCCGTGCTCTCTCCAATAATTCGCTTTCACCGAGGCAATAGCCGAGATCGTGGTCACGGTAAACGAATAAAACCGCGCCGAACGTCTCTCGTCATTCCGTGCTCTCTCCAATAATTCGCTTTCACCGAGGCAATAGCCGAGATCATGGTCACGGTGAACGAATATATCCGCGCCGAACGTCTCTCGTCAGGCCGTGCTCTCTCCAATAATTCGCTTTCACCGAGGCAATAGCCGAGATCGTGGTCACGGTGAACGAATAAAACCGCGCCGAACGTCTCTCGTCAGGCCGTGCTCTCTCCAATAATTCGCTTTCACCGAGGCAATAGCCGAGATCGTGGTCACGGTGAACGAATAAAACCGCGCCGAACGTCTCTCGTCAGGCCGTGCTCTCTCCAATACTTCGCTTTCACCGAGGCAATAGCCGAGATCGTGGTCACGGTGAACGAATAAAACGGCGCCAAACGTCTCTCGTCAGGCCGTGCTCTCTCCAATAATTCGCTTTCACCGAGGCAATAGGCGAGATCGTGGTCACGGTGAACGAATAAAACGGCGCCAAACGTCTCTCGTCAGGCCGTGCTCTCTCCAATAATTCGCTTTCACCGAGGCAATAGCCGAGATCGTGGTCACGGTGAACGAATAAAACGGCGCCAAACGTCTCTCGTCAGGCCGTGCTCTCTCCAATAATTCGCTTTCACCGAGGCAATAGGCGAGATCGTGGTCACGGTGAACGAATAAAACCGCGCCGAACGTCTCTCGTCAGGCCGTGCTCTCTCCAATAATTCGCTTTCACCGAGGCAATAGCCGAGATCGTGGTCACGGTGAACGAATAAAACCGCGCCGAACGTCTCTCGTCAGGCCGTGCTCTCTCCAATAATTCGCATTCACCGAGGCAATAGCCGAGATCGTGGTCACGGTGAACGAATAAAACGGCGCCAAACGTCTCTCGTGAGGCCGTGCTCTCTCCAATAATTCGCTTTCACCGAGGCAATAGCCGGCGTGGTCACGGTGAACGAATAAAACGGCGCCAAACGTCTTTCGTCAGGCCGTGCTCTCTCCAATAATTCGCTTTCACCGAGGCAATAGCCGAGATCGTGGTCACGGTGAACGAATAAAACGGCGCCAAACGTCTCTCGTCAGGCCATGCTCTCTCCAATAATTCGCTTTCACCGAGGCAATAGCCGAGATCGTGGTCACGGTGAACGAATAAAACGGCGCCAAACGTCTCTCGTCAGGCCGTGCTCTCTCCAATAATTCGCTTTCACCGAGGCAATAGCCGAGATCGTGGTCACGGTGAACGAATAAAACGGCGCCAAACGTCTCTCGTCAGGCCGTGCTCTCTCCAATAATTCGCTTTCACCGAGGCAATAGGCGAGATCGTGGTCACGGTGAACGAATAAAACGGCGCCAAACGTCTCTCGTCAGGCCGTGCTCTCTCCAATAATTCGCTTTCACCGAGGCAATAGCCGAGATCGTGGTCACGGTGAACGAATAAAACGGCGCCAAACGTCTCTCGTCAGGCCGTGCTCTCTCCAATAATTCGCTTTCACCGAGGCAATAGCCGAGATCGTGGTCACGGTGAACGAATAAAACGGCGCCAAACGTCTCTCGTCAGGCCGTGCTCTCTCCAATAATTCGCTTTCACCGAGGCAATAGGCGAGATCGTGGTCACGGTGAACGAATAAAACGGCGCCAAACGTCTCTCGTCAGGCCGTGCTCTCTCCAATAATTCGCTTTCACCGAGGCAATAGCCGAGATCGTGGTCACGGTGAACGAATAAAACGGCGCCAAACGTCTCTCGTCAGGCCGTGCTCTCTCCAATAATTCGCTTTCACCGAGGCAATAGCCGAGATCGTGGTCACGGTGAACGAATAAAACGGCGCCAAACGTCTCTCGTCAGGCCGTGCTCTCTCCAATAATTCGCTTTCACCGAGGCAATAGGCGAGATCGTGGTCACGGTGAACGAATAAAACGGCGCCAAACGTCTCTCGTCAGGCCGTGCTCTCTCCAATAATTCGCTTTCACCGAGGCAATAGCCGAGATCGTGGTCACGGTGAACGAATAAAAACGGCGCCAAACGTCTCTCGTCAGGCCGTGCTCTCTCCAATAATTCGCTTTCACCGAGGCAATAGGCGAGATCTTTGTCACGGTGAACGAATAAAACGGCGCCAAACGTCTCTCGTCAGGCCGTGCTCTCTCCAATAATTCGCTTTCACCGAGGCAATAGCCGAGATCGTGGTCACGGTGAACGAATAAAACGGCGCCAAACGTCTCTCGTCAGGCCGTGCTCTCTCCAATAATTCGCTTTTACCGAGGCAATAGCCGAGATCGTGGTCACGGTGAACGAATAAAACGGCGCCAAACGTCTCTCGTCAGGCCGTGCTCTCTCCAATAATTCGCTTTCACCGAGGCAATAGCCGAGATCGTGGTCACGGTGAACGAATAAAACGGCGCCAAACGTCTCTCGTCAGGCCGTGCTCTCTCCAATAATTCGCTTTCACCGAGGCAATAGCCGAGATCGTGGTCACGGTAAACGAATAAAACCGCGCCGAACGTCTCTCGTCAGGCCGTGCTCTCTCCAATAATTCGCTTTCACCGAGGCAATAGCCGAGATCGTGGTCACGGTGAACGAATAACACCGCGCCGAACGTCTCTCGTCAGGCCGTGCTCTCTCCAATAATTCGCTTTCACCGAGGCAATAGCCGAGATCGTGGTCACGGTGAACGAATAAAACGGCGCCAAACGTCTCTCGTCAGGCCGTGCTCTCTCCAATAATTCGCTTTCACCGAGGCAATAGCCGAGATCGTGGTCACGGTGAACGAATAAAACCGCGCCGAACGTCTCTCGTCAGGCCGTGCTCTCTCCAATAATTCGCTTTCACCGAGGCAATAGCCGAGATCGTGGTCACGGTGAACGAATAAAACCGCGCCGAACGTCTCTCGTCAGGCCGTGCTCTCTCCAATAATTCGCTTTCACCGAGGCAATAGCCGAGATCGTGGTCACGGTGAACGAATAAAACCGCGCCGAACGTCTCTCGTCAGGCCGTGCTCTCTCCAATAATTCGCTTTCACCGAGGGAATAGCCGAGATCGTGGTCACGGTGAACGAATAAAACCGCGCCGAACGTCTCTCGTCAGGCCGTGCTCTCTCCAATAATTCGCTTTCACCGAGGCAATAGCCGAGATCGTGGTCACGGTGAACGAATAAAACCGCGCCGAACGTCTCTCGTCAGGCCGTGCTCTCTCCAATAATTCGCTTTCACCGAGGCAATAGCCGAGATCGTGGTCACGGTGAACGAATAAAACCGTGCCGAACGTCTCTCGTCAGGCCGTGCTCTCTCCAATAATTCGCTTTCACCGAGGCAATAGCCGAGATCGTGGTCACGGTGAACGAATAAAACCGCGCCGAACGTCTCTCGTCAGGCCGTGCTCTCTCCAATAATTCGCTTTCACCGAGGCAATAGCCGAGATCGTGGTCACGGTGAACGAATAAAACCGCGCCGAACGTCTCTCGTCAGGCCGTGCTCTCTCCAATAATTCGCTTTCACCGAGGCAATAGCCGAGATCGTGGTCACGGTGAACGAATAAAACCGCGCCGAACGTCTCTCGTCAGGCCGTGCTCTCTCCAATAATTCGCTTTCACCGAGGCAATAGCCGAGATCGTGGTCACGGTGAACGAATAAAACCGCGCCGAACGTCTCTCGTCAGGCCGTGCTCTCTCCAATAATTCGCTTTCACCGAGGCAATAGCCGAGATCGTGGTCACGGTGAACGAATAAAACCGCGCCGAACGTCTCTCGTCAGGCCGTGCTCTCTCCAATAATTCGCTTTCACCGAGGCAATAGCCGAGATCGTGGTCACGGTGAACGAATAAAACCGCGCCAAACGTCTCTCGTCAGGCCGTGCTCTCTCCAATAATTCGCTTTCACCGAGGCAATATCCGAGATCGTGGTCACGGTGAACGAATAAAACGGCGCCAAACGTCTCTCGTCAGGCCGTGCTCTCTCCAATAATTCGCTTTCACCGAGGCAATAGCCGAGATCGTGGTCACGGTGAACGAATAAAACCGCGCCGAACGTCTCTCGTCAGGCCGTGCTCTCTCCAATAATTCGCTTTCACCGAGGCAATAGCCGAGATCGTGGTCACGGTGAACGAATAAAACCGCGCCGAACGTCTCTCGTCAGGCCGTGCTCTCTCCAATAATTCGCTTTCACCGAGGCAATAGCCGAGATCGTGGTCACGGTGAACGAATAAAACGGCGCCAAACGTCTCTCGTCAGGCCGTGCTCTCTCCAATAATTCGCTTTCACCGAGGCAATAGCCGAGATCGTTGTCACGGTGAACGAATAAAACCGCGCCGAACGTCTCTCGTCAGGCCGTGCTCTCTCCAATAATTCGCTTTCACCGAGGCAATAGCCGAGATCGTGGTCACGGTGAACGAATAAAACGGCGCCAAACGTCTCTCGTCAGGCCGTGCTCTCTCCAACAATTCGCTTTCACCGAGGCAATAGCCGAGATCGTGGTCACGGTGAACGAATAAAACGGCGCCAAACGTCTCTCGTGAGGCCGTGCTCTCTCCAATAATTCGCTTTCACTGAGGCAATAGCCGAGATCGTGGTCACGGTGAACGAATAAAACCGCGCCGAACGTCTCTCGTCAGGCCGTGCTCTCTCCAATAATTCGCTTTCACCGAGGCAATAGCCGAGATCGTGGTCACGGTGAACGAATAAAACGGCGCCAAACGTCTCTCGTCAGGCCGTGCTCTCTCCAATAATTCGCTTTCACCGAGGCAATAGCCGAGATCGTGGTCACGGTGAACGAATAAAACCGCGCCCAACGTCTCTCGTCAGGCCGTGCTCTCTCCAATAATTCGCTTTCACCGAGGCAATAGCCGAGATCGTGGTCACGGTGAACGAATAAAACGGCGCCAAACGTCTCTCGTCAGGCCGTGCTCTCTCCAATAATTCGCTTTCACCGAGGCAATAGCCGAGATCGTGGTCACGGTGAACGAATAAAACGGCGCCAAACGTCTCTCGTCAGGCCGTGCTCTCTCCAATAATTCGCTTTCACCGAGGCAATAGCCGAGATCGTGGTCACGGTGAACGAATAAAACCGCGCCGAACGTCTCTCGTCAGGCCGTGCTCTCTCCAATAATTCGCTTTCACCGAGGCAATAGCCGAGATCGTGGTCACGGTGAACGACTAAAACGGCGCCAAACGTCTCTCGTCAGGCCGTGCTCTCTCCAATAATTCGCTTTCACCGAGGCAATAGCCGAGATCGTGGTCACGGTGAACGAATAAAACCGCGCCGAACGTCTCTCGTCAGGCCGTGCTCTCTCCAATAATTCGCTTTCACCGAGGCAATAGCCGAGATCGTGGTCACGGTGAACGAATAAAACGGCGCCAAACGTCTCTCGTCAGGCCGTGCTCTCTCCAATAATTCGCTTTCACCGAGGCAATAGCCGAGATCGTGGTCACGGTGAACGAATAAAACCGCGCCGAACGTCTCTCGTCAGGCCGTGCTCTCTCCAATAATTCGCTTTCACCGAGGCAATAGCCGAGATCGTGGTCACAGTGAACGAATAAAACGGCGCCAAACGTCTCCCGTCAGGCCGTGCTCTCTCCAATAATTCGCTTTCACCGAGGCAATAGCGGAGATCGTGGTCACGGTGAACGAATAAAACGGCGCCAAACGTCTCTCGTCAGGCCGTGCTCTCTCCAATAATTCGCTTTCACCGAGGCAATAGCCGAGATCGTGGTCACGGTGAACGAATAAAACCGCGCCGAACGTCTCTCGTCAGGCCGTGCTCTCTCCAATAATTCGCTTTCACCGAGGCAATAGCCGAGATCGTGGTCACGGTGAACGAATAAAACGGCGCCAAACGTCTCTCGTCAGGCCGTGCTCTCTCCAATAATTCGCTTTCACCGAGGCAATAGGCGAGATCGTGGTCACGGTGAACGAATAAAACGGCGCCAAACGTCTCTCGTCAGGCCGTACTCTCTCCAATAATTCGCTTTCACCGAGGCAATAGCCGAGATCGTGGTCACGGTGAACGAATAAAACCGCGCCAAAAGTCTCTCGTCAGGCCGTGCTCTCTCCAATAATTCGCTTTCACCGAGGCAATAGCCGAGATCGTGGTCACGGTGAACGAATAAAACCGCGCCGAACGTCTCTCGTCAGGCCGTGCTCTCTCCAATAATTCGCTTTCACCGAGGCAATAGCCGAGATCGTGGTCACGGTGAACGAATAAAACCGCGCCGAACGTCTCTCGTCAGGCCGTGCTCTCTCCAATAATTCGCTTTCACCGAGGCAATAGCCGAGATCGTGGTCACGGTGAACGAATAAAACGGCGCCAAACGTCTCTCGTCAGGCCGTGCTCTCTCCAATAATTCGATAATTCGCTTTCACCGAGGCAATAGCCGAGATCGTGGTCACGGTGAACGAATAAAACCGCGCCGAACGTCTCTCGTCAGGCCGTGCTCTCTCCAATAATTCGCTTTCACCGAGGCAATAGCCGAGATCGTGGTCACGGTGAACGAATAAAACGGCGCCAAACGTCTCTCGTCAGGCCGTGCTCTCTCCAATAATTCGCTTTCACCGAGGCAATAGCCGAGATCGTGGTCACGGTGAACGAATAAAACGGCGCCAAACGTCTCTCGTCAGGCCGTGCTCTCTCCAATAATTCGCTTTCACCGAGGCAATAGCCGAGATCGTGGTCACGGTGAACGAATAAAACGGCGCCAAACGTCTCTCGTCAGGCCGTGCTCTCTCCAATAATTCGCTTTCACCGAGGCAATAGCCGAGATCGTGGTCACGGTGAACGAATAAAACGGCGCCAAACGTCTCTCGTCAGGCCGTGCTCTCTCCAATAATTCGCTTTCACCGAGGCAATAGCCGAGATCGTGGTCACGGTGAACGAATAAAACGGCGCCAAACGTCTCTCGTCAGGCCGTGCTCTCTCCAATAATTCGCTTTCACCGAGGCAATAGCCGAGATCGTGGTCACGGTGAACGAATAAAACGGCGCCAAACGACTCTCGTCAGGCCGTGCTCTCTCCAATAATTCGCTTTCACCGAGGCAATAGCCGAGATCGTGGTCACGGTGAACGAATAAAACGGCGCCAAACGTCTCTAGTCAGGCCGTGCTCTCTCCAATAATTCGCTTTCACCGAGGCAGTAGGCGAGATCGTGGTCACGGTGAACGAATAAAACGGCGCCAAACGTCTCTCGTCAGGCCGTGCTCTCTCCAATAATTCGCTTTCACCAAGACAATAGCCGAGATCGTGGTCACGGTGAACGAATAAAACGGCGCCAAACGTCTCTCGTCAGGCCGTGCTCTCTCCATTAATTCGCTTTCACCGAGGCAATAGCCGAGATCGTGGTCACGGTGAACGAATATAACGGCGCCAAACGTCTCTCGTCAGGCCGTGCTCTCTCCAATAATTCGCTTTCACCGAGGCAATAGCCGAGATCGTGGTCACGGTGAACGAATAAAACGGCGCCAAACGTCTCTCGTCAGGTCGTGCTCTCTCCAATAATTCGCTTTCACCGAGGCAATAGCCGAGATCGTGGTCACGGTGAACGAATAAAACGGCGCCAAACGTCTCTCGTCAGGCCGTGCTCTCTCCAATAATTCGCTTTCACCGAGGCAATAGCCGAGATCGTGGTCACGGTGAACGAATAAAACGGCGCCAAACGTCTCTCGTCAGGCCGTGCTCTCTCCAATAAATCGCTTTCACCGAGGCAATAGCCGAGATCGTGGTCACGGTGAACGAATAAAACGGCGCCAAACGTCTCTCGTCAGGCCGTGCTCTCTCCAATAATTCGTTTTCACCGAGGCAATAGGCGAGATCGTGGTCACGGTGAACGAATAAAACGGCGCCAAACGTCTCTCGTCAGGCCGTGCTCTCTCCAATAATTCGCTTTCACCGAGACAATAGCCGAGATCGTGGTCACGGTGAACGAATAAAACGGCGCCAAACGTCTCTCGTCAGGCCGTGCTCTCTCCAATAATTCGCTTTCACCGAGGCAATAGCCGAGATCGTGGTCACGGTGAACGAATAAAACGGCGCCAAACGTCTCTCGTCAGGCCGTGCTCTCTCCAATAATTCGCTTTCACCGAGGCAATAGCCGAGATCGTGGTCACGGTGAACGAATAAAACGGCGCCAAACGTCTCTCGTCAGGCCGTGCTCTCTCCAATAATTCGCTTTCACCGAGGCAATAGCCGAGATCGTGGTCACGGTGAACGAATAAAACCGCGCCAAACGTCTCTCGTCAGGCCGTGCTCTCTCCAATAATTCGCTTTCACCGAGGCAATAGCCGAGATCGTGGTCATGGTGAACGAATAAAACGGCGCCAAACGTCTCTCGTCAGGCCGTGCTCTCTCCAATAATTCGCTTTCACCGAGGCAATAGCCGAGATCGTGGTCACGGTGAACGAATAAAACCGCGCCAAACGTCTCTCGTCAGGCCGTGCTCTCTCCAATAATTCGCTTTCACCGAGGCAATAGCCGAGATCGTGGTCACGGTGAACGAATAAAACGGCGCCAAACGTCTCTCGTCAGGCCGTGCTCTCTCCAATAATTCGCTTTCACCGAGGCAATAGCCGAGATCGTGGTCACGGTGAACGAATAAAACGGCGCCAAACGTCTCTCGTCAGGCCGTGCTCTCTCCAATAATTCGCTTTCACCGAGGCAATAGCCGAGATCGTGGTCACGGTGAACGAATAAAACGGCGCCAATGTCTCTCGTCAGGCCGTGCTCTGTCCCATAATTCGCTTTCACCGAGGCAATAGCGGAGATTGTGGTCACGGTGAACGAATAAAACCGCGCCAAACGTCTCTCGTCAGGCCGTGCTCTCTCCAATAATTCGCTTTCACCGAGGCAATAGCCGAGATCGTGGTCACGGTGAACGAATAAAACGGCGCCAAACGTCTCTCGTCAGGCCGTGCTCTCTCCAATAATTCGCTTTCACCGAGGCAATAGCCGAGATCGTGGTCACGGTGAACGAATAAAACGGCGCCAAACGTCTCTCCTCAGGCCGTGCTCTCTCCAATAATTCGCTTTCACCGAGGCAATAGCCGAGATCGTGGTCACGGTGAACGAATAAAACGGCGCCGAACGTCTCTCGTCAGGCCGTGCTCTCTCCAATAATTCGCTTTCACCGAGGCAATAGCCGAGATCGTGGTCACGGTGAACGAATAAAACCGCGCCAAACGTCTCTCGTCAGGCCGTGCTCTCTCCAATAATTCGCTTTCACCGAGGCAATAGCCGAGATCGTGGTCACGGTGAACGAATAAAACCGCGCCAAACGTCTCTCGTCAGGCCGTGCTCTCTCCAATAATTCGCTTTCACCGAGGCAATAGCCGAGATCGTGGTCACGGTGAACGAATAAAACGGCGCCAAACGTCTCTCGTCAGGCCGTGCTCTCTCCAATAATTCGCTTTCACCGAGGCAATAGCCGAGATCGTGGTCACGGTGAACGAATAAAACGGCGCCAAACGTCTCTCGTCAGGCCGTGCTCTCTCCAATAATTCGCTTTCACCGAGGCAATAGCCGAGATCGTGGTCACGGTGAACGAATAAAACGGCGCCAAACGTCTCTCGTCAGGCCGTGCTCTCTCCAATAATTCGCTTTCACCGAGGCAATAGCCGAGATCGTGGTCACGGTGAACGAATAAAACGGCGCCAAACGTCTCTCGTCAGGCCGTGCTCTCTCCAATAATTCGCTTTCACCGAGGCAATAGCCGAGATCGTGGTCACGGTGAACGAATAAAACGGCGCCAAACGTCTCTCGTCAGGCCGTGCTCTCTCCAATAATTCGCTTTCACCGAGGCAATAGCCGAGATCGTGGTCACGGTGAACGAATAAAACCGCGCCAAACGTCTCTCGTCAGGCCGTGCTCTCTCCAATAATTCGCTTTCACCGAGGCAATAGCCGAGATCGTGGTCACGGTGAACGAATAAAACCGCGCCGAACGTCTCTCGTCAGGCCGTGCTCTCTCCAATAATTCGCTTTCACCGAGGCAATAGCCGAGATCGTGGTCACGGTGAACGAATAAAACGGCGCCAAACGTCTCTCGTCAGGCCGTGCTCTCTCCAATAATTCACTTTCACCGAGGCAATAGCCGAGATCGTGGTCACGGTGAACGAATAAAACCGCGCCGAACGTCTCTCGTCAGGCCGTGCTCTCTCCAATAATTCGCTTTCACCGAGGCAATAGCCGAGATCGTGGTCACGGTGAACGAATAAAACGGCGCCAAACGTCTCTCGTCAGGCCGTGCTCTCTCCAATAATTCGCTTTCACCGAGGCAATAGCCGAGATCGTGGTCACGGTGAACGAATAAAACGGCGCCAAACGTCTCTCGTCAGGCCGTGCTCTCTCCAATAATTCGCTTTCACCGAGGCAATAGCCGAGATCGTGGTCACGGTGAACGAATAAAACGGCGCCAAACGTCTCTCGTCAGGCCGTGCTCTCTCCAATAATTCGCTTTCACCGAGGCAATAGCCGAGATCGTGGTCACGGTGAACGAATAAAACGGCGCCAAACGTCTCTCGTCAGGCCGTGCTCTCTCCAATAATTCGCTTTCACCGAGGCAATAGCCGAGATCGTGGTCACGGTGAACGAATAAAACGGCGCCAAACGTCTCTCGTCAGGCCGTGCTCTCTCCAATAATTCGCTTTCACCGAGGCAATAGCCGAGATCGTGGTCACGGTGAACGAATAAAACGGCGCCAAACGTCTCTCGTCAGGCCGTGCTCTCTCCAATAATTCGCTTTCACCGAGGCAATAGCCGAGATCGTGGTCACGGTGAACGAATAAAACGGCGCCAAACGTCTCTCGTCAGGCCGTGCTCTCTCCAATAATTCGCTTTCACCGAGGCAATAGGCGAGATCGTGGTCACGGTGAACGAATAAAACGGCGCCAAACGTCTCTCGTCAGGCCGTGCTCTCTCCAATAATTCGCTTTCACCAAGACAATAGCCGAGATCGTGGTCACGGTGAACGAATAAAACGGCGCCAAACGTCTCTCGTCAGGCCGTGCTCTCTCCAATAATTCGCTTTCACCGAGGCAATAGCCGAGATCGTGGTCACGGTGAACGAATAAAACGGCGACAAACGTCTCTCGTCAGGCCGTGCTCTCTCCAATAATTCGCTTTCACCGAGGCAATAGCCGAGATCGTGGTCACGGTGAATGAATAAAACGGCGCCAAACGTCTCTCGTCAGGTCGTGCTCTCTCCAATAATTCGCTTTCACCGAGGCAATAGCCGAGATCGTGGTCACGGTGAACGAATAAAACGGCGCCAAACGTCTCTCGTCAGGCCGTGCTCTCTCCAATAATTCGCTTTCACCGAGGCAATAGCCGAGATCGTGGTCACGGTGAACGAATAAAACGGCGCCAAACGTCTCTCGTCAGGCCGTGCTCTCTCCAATAATTCGCTTTCACCGAGGCAATAGCCGAGATCGTGGTCACGGTGAACGAATAAAACGGCGCCAAACGTCTCTCGTCAGGCCGTGCTCTCTCCAATAATTCGATTTCACCGAGGCAATAGGCGAGATCGTGGTCACGGTGAACGAATAAAACGGCGCCAAACGTCTCTCGTCAGGCCGTGCTCTCTCCAATAATTCGCTTTCACCGAGACAATAGCCGAGATCGTGGTCACGGTGAACGAATAAAACGGCGACAAACGTCTCTCGTCAGGCCGTGCTCTCTCCAATAATTCGCTTTCACCGAGGCAATAGCCGAGATCGTGGTCACGGTGAACGAATAAAACGGCGCCAAACGTCTCTCGTCAGGCCGTGCTCTCTCCAATAATTCGCTTTCACCGAGGCAATAGCCGAGATCGTGGTCACGGTGAACGAATAAAACCGCGCCGAACGTCTCTCGTCAGGCCGTGCTCTCTCCAATAATTCGCTTTCACCGAGGCAATAGCCGAGATCGTGGTCACGGTGAACGAATAAAACGGCGCCAAACGTCTCTCGTCAGGCCGTGCTCTCTCCAATAATTCGCTTTCACCGAGGCAATAGCCGAGATCGTGGTCACGGTGAACGAATAAAACCGCGCCAAACGTCTCTCGTCAGGCCGTGCTCTCTCCAATAATTCGCTTTCACCGAGGCAATAGCCGAGATCGTGGTCACGGTGAACGAATAAAACGGCGCCAAACGTCTCTCGTCAGGCCGTGCTCTCTCCAATAATTCGCTTTCACCGAGGCAATAGCCGAGATCGTGGTCACGGGTGAACGAATAAAACCGCGCCAAACGTCTCTCGTCAGGCCTTGCTCTCTCCAATAATTCGCTTTCACCGAGGCAATAGCCGAGATCGTGGTCACGGTGAACGAATAAAACGGCGCCAAACGTCTCTCGTCAGGCCGTGCTCTCTCCAATAATTCGCTTTCACCGAGGCAATAGCCGAGATCGTGGTCACGGTGAACGAATAAAACGGTGCCAAACGTCTCTCGTCAGGCCGTGCTCTCTCCAATAATTCGCTTTCACCGAGGCAATAGCCGAGATCGTGGTCACGGTGAACGAATAAAACGGCGCCAATGTCTCTCGTCAGGCCGTGCTCTCTCCAATAATTCGCTTTCACCGAGGCAATAGCCGAGATTGTGGTCACGGGTGAACGAATAAAACCGCGCCAAACGTCTCTCGCCAGGCCGTGCTCTCTCCAATAATTCGCTTTCACCGAGGCAATAGCCGAGATCGTGGTCACGGTGAACGAATAAAACGGCGCCAAACGTCTCTCGTCAGGCCGTGCTCTCTCCAATAATTCGCTTTCACCGAGGCAATAGCCGAGATCGTGGTCACGGTGAACGAATAAAACGGCGCCAAACGTCTCTCCTCAGGCCGTGCTTTCTCCAATAATTCGCTTTCACCGAGGCAATAGCCGAGATCGTGGTCACGGTGAACGAATAAAACGGCGCCGAACGTCTCTCGTCAGGCCGTGCTCTCTCCAATAATTCGCTTTCACCGAGGCAATAGCCGAGATCGTGGTCACGGTGAACGAATAAAACCGCGCCAAACGTCTCTCGTCAGGCCGTGCTCTCTCCAATAATTCGCTTTCACCGAGGCAATAGCCGAGATCGTGGTCACGGTGAACGAATAAAACGGCGCCAAACGTCTCTCGTCAGGCCGTGCTCTCTCCAATAATTCGCTTTCACCGAGGCAATAGCCGAGATCGTGGTCACGGTGAACGAATAAAACGGCGCCAAACGTCTCTCGTCAGGCCGTGCTCTCTCCAATAATTCGCTTTCACCGAGGCAATAGCCGAGATCGTGGTCACGGTGAACGAATAAAAACGGCGCCAAACGTCTCTCGTCAGGCCGTGCTCTCTCCAATAATTCGCTTTCACCGAGGCAATAGCCGAGATCGTGGTCACGGTGAACGAATAAAACGGCGCCAAACGTCTCTCGTCAGGCCGTGCTCTCTCCAATAATTCGCTTTCACCGAGGCAATAGCCGAGATCGTGGTCACGGTGAACGAATAAAAGCGCGCCGAACGTCTCTCGTCAGGCCATGCTCTCTCCAATAATTCGCTTTCACCGAGGCAATAGCCGAGATCGTGGTCACGGTGAACGAATAAAACGGCGCCCAACGTCTCTCGTCAGGCCGTGCTCTCTCCAATAATTCGCTTTCACCGAGGCAATAGCCGAGATCGTGGTCACGGTGAACGAATAAAACGGCGCCAAACGTCTCTCGTCAGGCCGTGCTCTCTCCAATAATTCGCTTTCACCGAGGCAATAGCCGAGATCGTGGTCACGGTCAACGAATAAAACCGCGCCGAACGTCTCTCGTCAGGCCGTGCTCTCTCCAATAATTCGCTTTCACCGAGGCAATAGCTGAGATCGTGGTCACGGTGAACGAATAAAACGGCGCCAAACGTCTCTCGTCAGGCTGTGCTCTCTCTAATAATTCGCTTTCACCGAGGCAATAGCCGAGATCGTGGTCACGGTGAACGAATAAAACGGCGCCAAACGTCTCTCGTCAGGCCGTGCTCTCTCCAATAATTCGCTTTCACCGAGGCAATAGCCGAGATCGTGGTCACGGTGAACGAATAAAACGGCGCCAAACGTCTCTCGTCAGGCCGTGCTCTCTCCAATAATTCGCTTTCACCGAGGCAATAGCCGAGATCGTGGTCACGGTGAACGAATAAAACGGCACCAAACGTCTCTCGTCAGGCCGTGCTCTCTCCAATAATTCGCTTTCACCGAGGCAATAGCCGAGATCGTGGTCACAGTGAACGAATAAAACGGCGCCAAACGTCTCTCGTCAGGCCGTGCTCTCTCCAATAATTCGCTTTCACCGAGGCAATAGGCGAGATCGTGGTCACGGTGAACGAATAAAACGGCGCCAAACGTCTCTCGTCAGGCCGTGCTCTCTCCAATAATTCGCTTTCACCGAGGCAATAGGCGAGATCGTGGTCACGGTGAACGAATAAAACGGGCGCCAAACGTCTCTCGTCAGGCCGTGCTCTCTCCAATAATTCGCTTTCACCGAGGCAATAGCCGAGATCGTGGTCACGGTGAACGAATAAAACGGCGCCAAACGTCTCTCGTCAGGCCGTGCTCTCTCCAATAATTCGCTTTCACCGAGGCAATAGGCGAGATCGTGGTCACGGTGAACGAATAAAACGGCGCCAAACGTCTCTCGTCAGGCCGTGCTCTCTCCAATAATTCGCTTTCACCGAGGCAATAGGCGAGATCGTGGTCACGGTGAACGAATAAAACGGCGCCAAACGTCTCTCGTCAGGCCGTGCTCTCTCCAATAATTCGCTTTCACCGAGGCAATAGCCGAGATCGTGGTCACGGTGAACGAATAAAACGGCGCCAAACGTCTCTCGTCAGGCCGTGCTCTCTCCAATAATTCGCTTTCACCGAGGCAATAGCCGAGATCGTGGTCACGGTGAACGAATAAAACGGCGCCAAACGTCTCTCGTCAGGCCGTGCTCTCTCCAATAATTCGCTTTCACCGAGGCAATAGCCGAGATCGTGGTCACGGTGAACGAATAAAACGGCGCCAAACGTCTCTCGTCAGGCCGTGCTCTCTCCAATAATTCGCTTTCACCGAGGCAATAGGCGAGATCGTGGTCACGGTGAACGAATAAAACGGCGCCAAACGTCTCTCGTCAGGCCGTGCTCTCTCCAATAATTCGCTTTCACCGAGGCAATAGGCGAGATCGTGGTCACGGTGAACGAATAAAACGGCGCCAAACGTCTCTCGTCAGGCCGTGCTCTCTCCAATAATTCGCTTTCACCGAGGCAATAGCCGAGATCGTGGTCACGGTGAACGAATAAAACGGCGCCAAACGTCTCTCGTCAGGCCGTGCTCTCTCCAATAATTCGCTTTCACCGAGGCAATAGCCGAGATCGTGGTCACGGTGAACGAATAAAAGCGCGCCGAACGTCTCTCGTCAGGCCATGCTCTCTCCAATAATTCGCTTTCACCGAGGCAATAGCCGAGATCGTGGTCACGGTGAACGAATAAAACGGCGCCCAACGTCTCTCGTCAGGCCGTGCTCTCTCCAATAATTCGCTTTCACCGAGGCAATAGCCGAGATCGTGGTCACGGTGAACGAATAAAACGGCGCCAAACGTCTCTCGTCAGGCCGTGCTCTCTCCAATAATTCGCTTTCACCGAGGCAATAGCCGAGATCGTGGTCACGGTGAACGAATAAAACCGCGCCGAACGTCTCTCGTCAGGCCCGTGCTCTCTCCAATAATTCGCTTTCACCGAGGCAATAGCTGAGATCGTGGTCACGGTGAACGAATAAAACGGCGCCAAACGTCTCTCGTCAGGCTGTGCTCTCTCTAATAATTCGCTTTCACCGAGGCAATAGCCGAGATCGTGGTCACGGTGAACGAATAAAACGGCGCCAAACGTCTCTCGTCAGGCCGTGCTCTCTCCAATAATTCGCTTTCACCGAGGCAATAGCCGAGATCGTGGTCACGGTGAACGAATAAAACGGCGCCAAACGTCTCTCGTCAGGCCGTGCTCCTCTCCAATAATTCGCTTTCACCGAGGCAATAGCCGAGATCGTGGTCACGGTGAACGAATAAAACGGCACCAAACGTCTCTCGTCAGGCCGTGCTCTCTCCAATAATTCGCTTTCACCGAGGCAATAGCCGAGATCGTGGTCACAGTGAACGAATAAAACGGCGCCAAACGTCTCTCGTCAGGCCGTGCTCTCTCCAATAATTCGCTTTCACCGAGGCAATAGGCGAGATCGTGGTCACGGTGAACGAATAAAACGGCGCCAAACGTCTCTCGTCAGGCCGTGCTCTCTCCAATAATTCGCTTTCACCGAGGCAATAGGCGAGATCGTGGTCACGGTGAACGAATATAAACGGCGCCAAACGTCTCTCGTCAGGCCGTGCTCTCTCCAATAATTCGCTTTCACCGAGGCAATAGCCGAGATCGTGGTCACGGTGAACGAATAAAACGGAGCCAAACGTCTCTCGTCAGGCCGTGCTCTCTCCAATAATTCGCTTTCACCGAGGCAATAGGCGAGATCGTGGTCACGGTGAACGAATAAAACGGCGCCAAACGTCTCTCGTCAGGCCGTGCTCTCTCCAATAATTCGCTTTCACCGAGGCAATAGGCGAGATCGTGGTCACGGTGAACGAATAAAACGGCGCCAAACGTCTCTCGTCAGGCCGTGCTCTCTCCAATAATTCGCTTTCACCGAGGCAATAGCCGAGATCGTGGTCACGGTGAACGAATAAAACGGCGCCAAACGTCTCTCGTCAGGCCGTGCTCTCTCCAATAATTCGCTTTCACCGAGGCAATAGCCGAGATCGTGGTCACGGTGAACGAATAAAACGGCGCCAAACGTCTCTCCGTCAGGCCGTGCTCTCTCCAATAATTCGCTTTCACCGAGGCAATAGCCGAGATCGTGGTCACGGTGAACGAATAAAACGGCGCCAAACGTCTCTCGTCAGGCCGTGCTCTCTCCAATAATTCGCTTTCACCGAGGCAATAGGCGAGATCGTGGTCACGGTGAACGAATAAAACGGCGCCAAACGTCTCTCGTCAGGCCGTGCTCTCTCCAATAATTCGCTTTCACCGAGGCAATAGGCGAGATCGTGGTCACGGTGAACGAATAAAACAGCGCCAAACGTCTCTCGTCAGGCCGTGCTCTCTCCAATAATTCGCTTTCACCGAGGCAATAGCCGAGATCGTGGTCACGGTGAACGAATAAAACGGCGCCAAACGTCTCTCGTCAGGCCGTGCTCTCTCCAATAATTCGCTTTCACCGAGGCAATAGGCGAGATCGTGGTCACGGTGAACGAATAAAACGGCGCCAAACGTCTCTCGTCAGGCCGTGCTCTCTCCAATAATTCGCTTTCACCGAGGCAATAGGCGAGATCGTGGTCACGGTGAACGAATAAAACGGCGCCAAACGTCTCTCGTCAGGCCGTGCTCTCTCCAATAATTCGCTTTCACCGAGGCAATAGCCGAGATCGTGTTCACGGTGTGAACGAATAAAACGGCGCCAAACGTCTCTCGTCAGGCCGTGCTCTCTCCAATAATTCGCTTTCACCGAGGCAATAGCCGAGATCGTGGTCACGGTGAATGAATAAAACGGCGCCAAACGTCTCTCGTCAGGCCGTGCTCTCTCCAATAATTCGCTTTCACCGAGGCAATAGCCGAGATCGTGGTCACGGTGAACGAATAAAACGGCGCCAAACGTCTCTCGTCAGGCCGTGCTCTCTCCAATAATTCGCTTTCACCGAGGCAATAGCCGAGATCGTGGTCACGGTGAACGAATAAAACGGCGCCAAACGTCTCTCGTCAGGCCGTACTCTCTCCAATAATTCGCTTTCACCGAGGCAATAGCCGAGATCGTGGTCACGGTGAACGAATAAAACGGCGCCAAATGTCTCTCGTCAGGCCGTGCTCTCTCCAATAATTCGCTTTCACCGAGGCAATAGGCGAGATCGTGGTCACGGTGAACGAATAAAACGGCGCCAAACGTCTCTCGTCAGGCCGTGCTCTCTCCAATAATTCGCTTTCACCGAGGCAATAGCCGAGATCGTGGTCACGGTGAACGAATAAACCGGCGCCAAACGTCTCTCGTCAGGCCGTGCTCTCTCCAATAATTCGCTTTCACCGAGGCAATAGCCGAGATCGTGGGTCACGGTGAACGAATAAAACGGCGCCAAACGTCTCTCGTCAGGCCGTGCTCTCTCCAATAATTCGCTTTCACCGAGGCAATAGCCGAGATCGTGGTCACGGTGAACGAATAAAACGGCGCCAAACGTCTCTCGTCAGGCCGTGCTCTCTCCAATAATTCGCTTTCACCGAGGCAATAGCCGAGATCGTGGTCACGGTGAACGAATAAAACCGCGCCGAACGTCTCTCGTCAGGCCATGCTCTCTCCAATAATTCGCTTTCACCGAGGCAATAGCCGAGATCGTGGTCACGGTGAACGAATAAAACGGCGCCAAACGTCTCTCGTCAGGCCGTGCTCTCTCCAATAATTCGCTTTCACCGAGGCAATAGCCGAGATCGTGGTCACGGGTGAACGAATAAAACGGCGCCAAACGTCTCTCGTCAGGCCGTGCTCTCTCCAATAATTCGCTTTCACCGAGGCAATAGCCGAGATCGTGGTCACGGTGAACGAATAAAACGGCGCCAAACGTCTCTCGTCAGGCCGTGCTCTCTCCAATAATTCGCTTTCACCGAGGCAATAGGCGAGATCGTGGTCACGGTGAACGAATAAAACGGCGCCAAACGTCTCTCGTCAGGCCGTGCTCTTTCCAATAATTCGCTTTCACCGAGGCAATAGCCGAGATCGTGGTCACGGTGAACGAATAAAACGGCGCCAAACGTCTCTCGTCAGGCCGTGCTCTCTCCAATAATTCGCTTTCACTGAGGCAATAGCCGAGATCGTGGTCACGGTGAACGAATAAAACGGCGCCAAACGTCTCTCGTCAGGGCCGTGCTCTCTCCAATAATTCGCTTTCACCGAGGCAATAGCCGAGATCGTTGTCACGGTGAACGAATAAAACGGCGCCAAACGTCTCTCGTCAGGCCGTGCTCTCTCCAATAATTCGCTTTCACCGAGGCAATAGCCGAGATCGTGGTCACGGTGAACGAATAAAACGGCGCCAAATGTCTCTCGTCAGGCCGTGCTCTCTCCAATAATTCGCTTTCACCGAGGCAATAGGCGAGATCTTGGTCACGGTGAACGAATAAAACGGCGCCAAACGTCTCTCGTCAGGCCGTGCTCTCTCCAATAATTCGCTTTCACCGAGGCAATAGCCGAGATCGTGGTCACGGTGAACGAATAAACCGGCGCCAAACGTCTCTCGTCAGGCCGTGCTCTCTCCAATAATTCGCTTTCACCGAGGCAATAGCCGAGATCGTGGTCACGGTGAACGAATAAAACGGCGCCAAACGTCTCTCGTCAGGCCGTGCTCTCTCCAATAATTCGCTTTCACCGAGGCAATAGCCGAGATCGTGGTCACGGTGAACGAATAAAACGGCGCCAAACGTCTCTCGTCAGGCCGTGCTCTCTCCAATAATTCGCTTTCACCGAGGCAATAGCCGAGATCGTGGTCACGGTGAACGAATAAAACGGCGCCAAACGTCTCTCGTCAGGCCGTGCTCTCTCCAATAATTCGCTTTCACCGAGGCAATAGCCGAGATCGTGGTCACGGTGAACGAATAAAACCGCGCCGAACGTCTCTCGTCAGGCCATGCTCTCTCCAATAATTCGCTTTCACCGAGGCAATAGCCGAGATCGTGGTCACGGTGAACGAATAAAACGGCGCCAAACGTCTCTCGTCAGGCCGTGCTCTCTCCAATAATTCGCTTTCACCGAGGCAATAGCCGAGATCGTGGTCACGGTGAACGAATAAAACGGCGCCAAACGTCTCTCGTCAGGCCGTGCTCTCTCCAATAATTCGCTTTCACCGAGGCAATAGCCGAGATCGTGGTCACGGTGAACGAATAAAACGGCGCCAAACGTCTCTCGTCAGGCCGTGCTCTCTCCAATAATTCGCTTTCACCGAGGCAATAGGCGAGATCGTGGTCACGGTGAACGAATAAAACGGCGCCAAACGTCTCTCGTCAGGCCGTGCTCTTTCCAATAATTCGCTTTCACCGAGGCAATAGCCGAGATCGTGGTCACGGTGAACGAATAAAACGGCGCCAAACGTCTCTCGTCAGGCCGTGCTCTCTCCAATAATTCGCTTTCACCGAGGCAATAGCCGAGATCGTGGTCACGGTGAACGAATAAAACGGCGCCAAACGTCTCTCGTCAGGCCGTGCTCTCTCCAATAATTCGCTTTCACCGAGGCAATAGCCGAGATCGTTGTCACGGTGAACGAATAAAACGGCGCCAAACGTCTCTCGTCAGGCCGTGCTCTCTCCAATAATTCGCTTTCACCGACGCAATAGCCGAGATCGTGGTCACGGGTGAACGAATAAAACGGCGCCAAACGTCTCTCGTCAGGCCGTGCTCTCTCCAATAATTCGCTTTCACCGAGGCAATAGCCGTGATCGTGGTCACGGTGAACGAACAAAACGGCGCCAAACGTCTCTCGTCAGGCCGTGCTCTCTCCAATAATTCGCTTTCACCGAGGCAATAGCCGAGATCGTGGTCACGGTGAACGAATAAAACGGTGCCAAACGTCTCTCGTCAGGCCGTGCTCTCTCCAATAATTCGCTTTCACCGAGGCAATAGCCGAGATCGTGGTCACGGTGAACGAATAAAACCGCGCCGAACGTCTCTCGTCAGGCCGTGCTCTCTCCAATAATTCGCTTTCACCGAGGCAATAGCCGAGATCGTGGTCACGGTGAACGAATAAAACGGCGCCAAACGTCTCTCGTCAGGCCGTGCTCTCTCCAATAATTCGCTTTCACCGAGGCAATAGCCGAGATCGTGGTCACGGTGAACGAATAAAACGGCGCCGAACGTCTCTCGTCAGGCCGTGCTCTCTCCAATAATTCGCTTTCACCGAGGCAATGGCCGAGATCGTGGTCACGGTGAACGAATAAAACGGTGCCAAACGTCTCTCGTCAGGCCGTGCTCTCTCCAATAATTCGCTTTCACCGAGGCAATAGCCGAGATCGTGGTCACGGTGAACGAACAAAACGGCGCAAAACGTCTCTCGTCAGGCCGTGCTCTCTCCAATAATTCACTGAGGCAATAGGCGTGATCGTGGTCACGGTGAACGAATAAAACCGCGCCAAACGTCTCTCGTCAGGCCGTGCTCTCTCCAATAATTCGCTTTCACCGAGGCAATAGGCGAGATCGTGGTCACGGTGAACGAATAAAACCGCGCCAAACGTCTCTCGTCAGGCCGTGCTCTCTCCAATAATTCGCTTTCACCGAGGCAATAGGCGAGATCGTGGTCACGGTGAACGAATAAAACCGCGCCAAACGTCTCTCGTCAGGCCGTGCTCTCTCCAATAATTCGCTTTCACCGAGGCAATAGCCGAGATCGTGGTCACGGTGAACGAATAAAACCGCGCCAAACGTCTCTCGTCAGGCCGTGCTCTCTCCAATAATTCGCTTTCACCGAGGCAATAGCCGAGATCGTGGTCACGGTGAACGAATAAAACCGCGCCAAACGTCTCTCGTCAGGCCGTGCTCTCTCCAATAATTCGCTTTCACCGAGGCAATAGGCGAGATCGTGGTCACGGTGAACGAATAAAACGGCGCCAAACGTCTCTCGTCAGGCCGTGCTCTCTCCAATAATTCGCTTTCACCGAGGCAATAGCCGAGATCGTGGTCACGGTGAACGAATAAAACCGCGCCAAACGTCTCTCGTCAGGCCGTGCTCTCTCCAATAATTCGCTTTCACCGAGGCAATAGGCGAGATCGTGGTCACGGTGAACGAATAAAACGGCGCCAAACGTCTCTCGTCAGGCCGTGCTCTCTCCAATAATTCGCTTTCACCGAGGCAATAGCCGAGATCGTGGTCACGGTGAACGAATAAAACCGCGCCAAACGTCTCTCGTCAGGCCGTGCTCTCTTCAATAATTCGCTTTCACCGAGGCAATAGGCGAGATCGTGGTCACGGTGAACGAATAAAACCGCGCCGAACGTCTCTCGTCAGGCCGTGCTTACTCCAATAATTCGCTTTCACCGAGGCAATAGGCGAGATCGTGGTCACGGTGAACGAATAAAACCGCGCCAAACGTCTATCATCAGGCCGTGCTCTCTCCAATAATTCGCTTTCACCGAGGCAATAGGCGAGATCGTGGTCACGGTGAACGAATAAAACGGCGCCAAACGTCTCTCGTCAGGCCGTGCTCTCTCTAATAAATCGCTTTCACCGAGGCAATAGCCGAGATCGTGGTCACGGTGAACGAATAAAACCGCGCCAAACGTCTCTCGTCAGGCCGTGCTCTCTCCAATAATTCGCTTTCACCGAGGCAATAGGCGAGATCGTGGTCACGGTGAACGAATAAAACCGCGCCAAACGTCTCTCGTCAGGCCGTGCTCTCTCCAATAATTCGCTTTCACCGAGGCAATAGGCGAGATCGTGGTCACGGTGAACGAATAAAACGGCGCCAAACGTCTCTCGTCAGGCCGTGCTCTCTCCAATAATTCGCTTTCACCGAGGCAATAGCCGAGATCGTGGTCACGGTGAACGAATAAAACCGCGCCAAACGTCTCTCGTCAGGCCGTGCTCTCTCCAATAATTCGCTTTCACCGAGGCAATAGGCGAGATCGTGGTCACGGTGAACGAATAAAACGGCGCCAAACGTCTCTCGTCAGGCCGTGCTCTCTCCAATAATTCGCTTTCACCGAGGCAATAGCCGAGATCGTGGTCAGGGTGAACGAATAAAACCGCGCCAAACGTCTCTCGTCAGGCCGTGCTCTCTCCAATAATTCGCTTTCACCGAGGCAATTAGGCGAGATGGTGGTCACGGTGAACGAATAAAACGGCGCCAAACGTCTCTCGTCAGGCCGTGCTCTCTCCAATAATTCGCTTTCACCGAGGCAATAGCCGAGATCGTGGTCACGGTGAACGAATAAAACCGCGCCAAACGTCTCTCGTCAGGCCGTGCTCTCTCCAATAATTCGCTTTCACCGAGGCAATAGCCGAGATCGTGGTCACGGTGAACGAATAAAACCGCGCCGAACGTCTCTCGTCAGTCCGTGCTCTCTCCAATAATTCGCTTTCACCGAGGCAATAGCCGAGATCGTGGTCACGGTGAACGAATAAAACCGCGCCGAACGTCTCTCGTCAGGCCGTGCTCTCTCCAATAATTCGCTTTCACCGAGGCAATAGCCGAGATCGTGGTCACGGTGAACGAATAAAACGGCGCCAAACGTCTCTCGTCAGGCCGTGCTCTCTCCAATAGTTCGCTTTCACCGAGGCAATAGCCGAGATCGTGGTCACGGTGAACGAATAAAACCGCGCCAAACGTCTCTCGTCAGGCCGTGCTCTCTCCAATAATTCGCTTTCACCGAGGCAATAGGCGAGATCGTGGTCACGGTGAACGAATAAAACGGCGCCAAACATCTCTCGTCAGTATTATAATGCAATTAAATGCAAAGGTGCAAGCGAGCTGGACAAGAATGACGAAAGTAATCCCTGGAGAAGGGGAACAAGAGGGACAAAGGACAAACATAAATCTCCAAACTGAGCTAACCCCTGGTTAGCTCAGTTGGTAGAGCGCTCCACTTGTAATGGAGAGGTCCCGGGTTCGATACCGGACCAGGCGGATTTTTTCGGTCGCTCACCAGTCACCTAGCTGTGTTTGGAGATTTATGTTTGTCCTTTGTCCCTCTTGTTCCCCTTCTCCAGGGATTACTTTCGTCTCTCGTCAGGCCGTGCTCTCTCGAATAATTCGCTTTCACCGAGGCAATAGCCGAGATCGTGGTCACGGTGAACGAATAAAACCGCGCCAAACGTCTCTCGTCAGGCCGTGCTCTCTTCAATAATTCGCTTTCACCGAGGCAATAGCCGAGATCGTGGTCACGGTGAACGAATAAAACCGCGCCGAACGTCTCTCGTCAGGCCGTGCTCTCTCCAATAATTCGCTTTCACCGAGGCAATAGCCGAGATCGTGGTCACGGTGAACGAATAAAACCGCGCCAAACGTCTCTCGTCAGGCCGTGCTCTCTCCAATAATTCGCTTTCACCGAGGCAATAGCCGAGATCGTGGTCACGGTGAACGAATAAAACCGCGCCGAACGTCTCTCGTCAGGCCGTGCTCTCTCCAATATTTCGCTTTCACCGAGGCAATAGCCGAGATCGTGGTCACGGTGAACGAATAAAACCGCGCCGAACGTCTCTTGTCAGGCCGTGCTCTCTCCAATAATTCGCTTTCACCGAGGCAATAGCCGAGATCGTGGTCACGGTGAACGAATAAAACGGCGCCAAACGTCTCTCGTCAGGCCGTGCTCTCTCCAATAATTCGCTTTCACCGAGGCAATAGCCGAGATCGTGGTCACGGTGAACGAATAAAACCGCGCCGAACGTCTCTCGTCAGGCCGTGCTTTCTCCAATAATTCGCTTTCACCGAGGCAATAGCCGAGATCGTGGTCACGGTGAACGAATAAAACCGCGCCGAACGTCTCTCGTCAGGCCGTGCTCTCTCCAATATTTCGCCTTCACCGAAGCAATAGCCGAGATCGTGGTCACGGTGAACGAATAAAACCGCGCCGAACGTCTCTCGTCAGGCCGTGCTCTCTCCAATAATTCGCTTTCACCGAGGCAATAGCCGAGATCGTGGTCACGGTGAACGAATAAAACGGCTCCAAACGTCTCTCGTCAGGCCGTGCTCTCTCCAATAATTCGCTTTCACCGAGGCAATAGCCGAGATCGTGGTCACGGTGAACGAATAAAACCGCGCCAAACGTCTCTCGTCCGTGCTCTCTCCAATAATTCGCTTTCACCGAGGCAATAGCCGAGATCGTGGTCACGGTGAACGAATAAAACCGCGCCAAACGTCTCTCGTCAGGCCGTGCTCTCTCCAATAATTCGCTTTCACCGAGGCAATAGGCGAGATCGTGGTCACGGTGAACGAATAAAACCGCGCCGAACGTCTCTCGTCAGGCCGTGCTCTCTCCAATAATTCGCTTTCACCGAGGCAATAGCCGAGATCGTGGTCACGGTGAACGAATAAAACGGCGCCAAACGTCTCTCGTCAGGCCGTGCTCTCTCCAATAATTCGCTTTCACCGAGGCAATAGCCGAGATCGTGGTCACGGTGAACGAATAAAACCGCGCCAAACGTCTCTCGTCAGGCCGTGCTCTCTCCAATAATTCGCTTTCACCGAGGCAATAGGCGAGATCGTGGTCACGGTGAACGAATAAAACCGCGCCAAACGTCTCTCGTCAGGCCGTGCTCTCTCCAATAATTCGCTTTCACCGAGGCAATAGCCGAGATCGTGGTCACGGTGAACGAATAAAACCGCGCCAAACGTCTCTCGTCAGGCCGTGCTCTCTCCAATAATTCGCTTTCACCGAGGCAATAGCCGAGATCGTGGTCACGGTGAACGAATAAAACGGCGCCAAACGTCTCTCGTCAGGCCGTGCTCTCTCCAATAATTCGCTTTCACCGAGGCAATAGGCGAGATCGTGGTCACGGTGAACGAATAAAACCGCGCCTAACGTCTCTCGTCAGGCCGTGCTCTCTCCAATAATTCGCTTTCACCGAGGCAATAGGCGAGATCGTGGTCACGGTGAACGAATAAAACCGCGCTGAACGTCTCTCGTCAGGCCGTGCTCTCTCCAATAATTCGCTTTCACCGAGGCAATAGCCGAGATCGTGGTCACGGTGAACGAATAAAACGGCACCAAACGTCTCTCGTCAGGCCGTGCTCTCTCCAATAATTCGCTTTCACCGAGGCAATAGCCGAGATCGTGGTCACGGTGAACGAATAAAACCGCGCCGAACGTCTCTCGTCAGGCCGTGCTCTCTCCAATAATTCGCTTTCACCGAGGCAATAGCCGAGATCGTGGTCACGGTGAACGAATAAAACGGCGCCAAACGTCTCTCGTCAGGCCGTGCTCTCTCCAATAATTCGCTTTCACCGAGGCAATAGCCGAGATCGTGGTCACGGTGAACGAATAAAACGGCGCCAAACGTCTCTCGTCAGGCCGTGCTCTCTCCAATAATTCGCTTTCACCGAGGCAATAGCCGAGATCGTGGTCACGGTGAACGAATAAAACCGCGCCGAACGTCTCTCGTCAGGCCGTGCTCTCTCCAATAATTCGCTTTCACCGAGGCAATGGCCGAGATCGTGGTCACGGTGAACGAATAAAACCGCGCCGAACGTCTCTCGTCAGGCCGTGCTCTTTCCAATAATTCGCTTTCACCGAGGCAATAGGCGAGATCGTGGTCACGGTGAACGAATAAAACGGCGCCAAACGTCTCTCGTCAGGCCGTGCTCTCTCCAATAATTCGCTTTCACCGAGGCAGTAGGCGATTTCGTGGTCACGGTGAACGAATAAAACCGCGCCAAACGTCTCTCGTCAGGCCGTGCTCTCTCCAATAATTCGCTTTCACCGAGGCAATAGGCGAGATCGTGGTCACGGTGAACGAATAAAACGGCGCCAAACGTCTCTCGTCAGGCCGTGCTCTCTCCAATAATTCGCTTTCACCGAGGCAATAGGCGAGATCGTGGTCACGGTGAACGAATAAAAGCGCGCCAAACGTCTCTCGTCAGGCCGTGCTCTCTCCAATAATTCGCTTTCACCGAGGCAATAGGCGAGATCGTGGTCACGGTGAACGAATAAAACCGCGCCAAACGTCTCTCGTCAGGCCGTGCTCTCTCTAATAATTCGCTTTCACCGAGGCAATAGGCGAGATCGTGGTCACGGTGAACGAATAAAACCGCGCCGAACGTCTCTCGTCAGGCCGTGCTTACTCCAATAATTCGCTTTCACCGAGGCAATAGGCGAGATCGTGGTCACGGTGAACGAATAAAACCGCGCCAAACGTCTCTCGTCAGGCCGTGCTCTCTCCAATAATTCGCTTTCACCGAGGCAATAGGCGAGATCGTGGTCACGGTGAACGAATAAAACGGCGCCAAACGTCTTTCGTCAGGCCGTGCTCTCTCCAATAATTCGCTTTCACCGAGGCAATAGCCGAGATCGTGGTCACGGTGAACGAATAAAACCGCGCCAAACGTCTCTCGTCAGGGCGTGCTCTCTCCAATAATTCGCTTTCACCGAGGCAATAGGCGAGATCGTGGTCACGGTGAACGAATAAAACCGCGCCAAACGTCTCTCGTCAGGCCGTGCTCTCTCCAATAATTCGCTTTCACCGAGGCAATAGGCGAGATCGTGGTCACGGTGAACGAATAAAACGGCGCCAAACGTCTCTCGTCAGGTCGTGCTCTCTCCAATAATTCGCTTTCACCGAGGCAATAGCCGAGATCGTGGTCACGGTGAACGAATAAAACCGCGCCAAACGTCTCTCGTCAGGCCGTGCTCTCTCCAATAATTCGCTTTCACCGAGGCAATAGGCGAGATCGTGGTCACGGTGAACGAATAAAACGGCGCCAAACGTCTCTCGTCAGGCCTTGCTCTCTCCAATAATTCGCTTTCACCGAGGCAATAGCCGAGATCGTGGTCACGGTGAACGAATAAAACCGCGCCAAACGTCTCTCGCCAGGCCGCGCTCTCTCCAATAATTCGCTTTCACCGAGGCAATAGGCGAGATCGTGGTCACGGTGAACGAATAAAACCGCGCCAAACGTCTCTCGTCAGGCCGTGCTCTCTCCAATAATTCGCTTTCACCGAGGCAATAGGCGAGATCGTGGTCACGGTGAACGAATAAAACCGCGCCAAACGTCTCTCGTCAGGCCGTGCTCTCTCCAATAATTCGCTTTCACCGAGGCAATAGGCGAGATCGTGGTCACGGTGAACGAATAAAACCGCGCCAAACGTCTCTCGTCAGGCCGTTGCTCTCTCCAATAATTCGCTTTCACCGAGGCAATAGGCGAGATCGTGGTCACGGTGAACGAATAAAACCGCGCCAAACGTCTCTCGTCAGGCCGTGCTCTCTCCAATAATTCGCTTCACCGAGGCAATAGGCGAGATCGTGGTCACGGTGAACGAATAAAACCGCGCCAAACGTCTCTCGTCAGGCCGTGCTCTCTCCAATAATTCGCTTTCACCGAGGCAATAGCCGAGATCGTGGTCACGGTGAACGAATAAAACCGCGCCAAACGTCTCTCGTCAGGCCGTGCTCTCTCCAATAATTCGCTTTCACCGGGGCAATAGCCGAGATCGTGGTCACGTGTGAACGAATAAAACCGGCGCCAAACGTCTCTCGTCAGGCCGTGCTCTCTCCAATAATTCGCTTTCACCGAGGCAATAGGCGAGATCGTGGTCACGGTGAACGAATAAAACGGCGCCAAACGTCTCTCGTCAGGCCGTGCTCTCTCCAATAATTCGCTTTCACCGAGGCAATAGCCGAGATCGTGGTCACGGTGAACGAATAAAACCGCGCCAAACGTCTCTCGTCAGGCCGTGCTCTCTCCAATAATTCGCTTTCACCGAGGCAATAGGCGAGATCGTGGTCACGGTGAACGAATAAAACGGCGCCAAACGTCTCTCGTCAGGCCGTGCTCTCTCCAATAATTTCGCTTTCACCGAGGCAATAGCCGAGATCGTGGTCACGGTGAACGAATAAAACCGCGCCAAACGTCTCTCGTCAGCCGTGCTCTCTCCAAAAATTCGCTTTCACCGAGGCAATAGGCGAGATCGTGGTCGCGGTGAACGAATAAAACGGCGCCAAACGTCTCTCGTCAGGCCGTGCTCTCTTCAATAATTCGCTTTCACCGAGGCAATAGGCGAGATCGTGGTCACGGTGAACGAATAAAACCGCGCCGAACGTCTCTCGTCAGGCCGTGCTTACTCCAATAATTCGCTTTCACCGAGGCAATAGGCGAGATCGTGGTCACGGTGAACGAATAAAACCGCGCCAAACGTCTATCGTCAGGCCGTGCTCTCTCCAATAATTCGCTTTCACCGAGGCAATAGTCGAGATCGTGGTCACGGGTGAACGAATAAAACGGCGCCAAACGTCTCTCGTCAGGCCGTGCTCTCTCCAATAATTCGCTTTCACCGAGGCAATAGCCGAGATCGTGGTCACGGTGAACGAATAAAACCGCGCCAAACGTCTCTCGTCAGGCCGTGCTCTCTCCAATAATTCGCTTTCACCGAGGCAATAGGCGAGATCGTGGTCACGGTGAACGAATAAAACCGCGCCAAACGTCTCTCGTCAGGCCGTGCTCTCTCCAATAATTCGCTTTCACCGAGGCAATAGGCGAGATCGTGGTCACGGTGAACGAATAAAACGGCGCCAAACGTCTCTCGTCAGGCCGTGCTCTCTCCAATAATTCGCTTTCACCGAGGCAATAGCCGAGATCGTGGTCACGGTGAACGAATAAAACCGCGCCAAACGTCTCTCGTCAGGCCGTGCTCTCTCCAATAATTCGCTTTCACCGAGGCAATAGGCGAGATCGTGGTCACGGTGAACGAATAAAACGGCGCCAAACGTCTCTCGTCAGGCCGTGCTCTCTCCAATAATTCGCTTTCACCGAGGCAATAGCCGAGATCGTGGTCACGGTGAACGAATAAAACCGCGCCAAACGTCTCTCGTCAGGCCGTGCTCTCTCCAATAATTCGCTTTCACCGAGGCAATAGGCGAGATCGTGGTCACGGTGAACGAATAAAACGGCGCCAAACGTCTCTCGTCAGGCCGTGCTCTCTCCAATAATTCGCTTTCACCGAGGCAATAGCCGAGATCGTGGTCACGGTGAACGAATAAAACCGCGCCAAACGTCTCTCGTCAGGCCGTGCTCTCTCCAATAATTCGCTTTCACCGAGGCAATAGGCGAGATCGTGGTCACGGTGAACGAATAAAACGGCGCCAAACGTCTCTCGTCAGTATTATAATGCAATTAAATGCAAAGGTGCAAGCGAGCTGGACAAGAATGACGAAAGTAATCCCTGGAGAAGGGGAACAAGAGGGACAAAGGACAAACATAAATCTCCAAACTGAGCTAACCCCTGGTTAGCTCAGTTGGTAGAGCGCTCCACTTGTAATGGAGAGGTCCCGGGTTCGATACCCGGACCAGGCGGATTTTTTCGGTCGCTCACCAGTCACCTAGCTGTGTTTGGAGATTTACGTTTGTCCTTTGTCCCTCTTGTTCCCCTTCTCCAGGGATTACTTTCGTCTCTCGTCCGGCCGTGCTCTCTCGAATAATTCGCTTTCACCGAGGCAATAGCCGAGATCGTGGTCACGGTGAACGAATAAAACCGCGCCAAACGTCTCTCGTCAGGCCGTGCTCTCTTCAATAATTCGCTTTCACCGAGGCAATAGCCGAGATCGTGGTCACGGTGAACGAATAAAACCGCGCCGAACGTCTCTCGTCAGGCCGTGCTCTCTCCAATAATTCGCTTTCACCGAGGCAATAGCCGAGATCGTGGTCACGGTGAACGAATAAAACCGCGCCAAACGTCTCTCGTCAGGCCGTGCTCTCTCCAATAGTTCGCTTGCACCGAGGCAATAGCCGAGATCGTGGTCACGGTGAACGAATAAAACCGCGCCGAACGTCTCTCGTCAGGCCGTGCTCTCTCCAATATTTCGCTTTCACCGAGGCAATAGCCGAGATCGTGGTCACGGTGAACGAATAAAACCACGCCGAACGTCTCTCGTCAGGGCGTGCTCTCTCCAATAATTCGCTTTCACCGAGGCAATAGCCGAGATCGTGGTCACGGTGAACGAATAAAACGGCGCCAAACGTCTCTCGTCAGGCCGTGCTCTCTCCAATAATTCGCTTTCACCGAGGCAATAGCCGAGATCGTGGTCACGGTGAACGAATAAAACCGCGCCGAACGTTTCTCGTCAGGCCGTGCTTTCTCCAATAATTCGCTTTCACCGAGGCAATAGCCGAAATCGTGGTCACGGTGAACGAATAAAACCGCGCCGAACGTCTCTCGTCAGGCCGTGCTCTCTCCAATATTTCGCTTTCACCGAGGCAATAGGCGAGATCGTGGTCACGGTGAACGAATAAAAGCGCGCCAAACGTCTCTCGTCAGGCCGTGCTCTCTCCAATAATTCGCTTTCACCAAGGCAATAGGCGAGATCGTGGTCACGGTGAACGAATAAAACCGCGCCAAACGTCTCTCGTCAGGCCGTGCTCTCTCTAATAATTCGCTTTCACCGAGGCAATAGGCGAGATCGAGGTCACGGTGAACGAATAAAACCGCGCCGAACGTCTCTCGTCAGGCCGTGCTTACTCCAATAATTCGCTTTCACCGAGGCAATAGGCGAGATCGTGGTCACGGTGAACGAATAAAACCGCGCCAAACGTCTCTCGTCAGGCCGTGCTCTCTCCAATAATTCGCTTTCACCGAGGCAATAGGCGAGATCGTGGTCACGGTGAACGAATAAAACGGCGCCAAACGTCTCTCGTCAGGCCGTGCTCTCTCCAATAATTCGCTTTCACCGAGGCAATAGCCGAGATCGTGGTCACGGTGAACGAATAAAACCGCGCCAAACGTCTCTCGTCAGGCCGTGCTCTCTCCAATAATTCGCTTTCACCGAGGCAATAGGCGAGATCGTGGTCACGGTGAACGAATAAAACCGCGCCAAACGTCTCTCGTCAGGCCGTGCTCTCTCCAATAATTCGCTTTCACCGAGGCAATAGGCGAGATCGTGGTCACGGTGAACGAATAAAACGGCGCCAAACGTCTCTCGTCAGGCCGTGCTCTCTCCAATAATTCGCTTTCACCGAGGCAATAGCCGAGATCGTGGTCACGGTGAACGAATAAAACCGCGCCAAACGTCTCTCGTCAGGCCGTGCTCTCTCCAATAATTCGCTTTCACCGAGGCAATAGGCGAGATCGTGGTCACGGTGAACGAATAAAACGGCGCCAAACGTCTCTCGTCAGGCCTTGCTCTCTCCAATAATTCGCTTTCACCGAGGCAATAGCCGAGATCGTGGTCACGGTGAACGAATAAAACCGCGCCAAACGTCTCTCGTCAGGCCGTGCTCTCTCCAATAATTCGCTTTCACCGAGGCAATAGGCGAGATCGTGGTCACGGTGAACGAATAAAACCGCGCCAAACGTCTCTCGTCAGGCCGTGCTCTCTCCAATAATTCGCTTTCACCGAGGCAATAGGCGAGATCGTGGTCACGGTGAACGAATAAAACCGCGCCAAACGTCTCTCGTCAGGCCGTGCTCTCTCCAATAATTCGCTTTCACCGAGGCAATAGGCGAGATCGTGGTCACGGTGAACGAATAAAACCGCGCCAAACGTCTCTCGTCAGGCCGTGCTCTCTCCAATAATTCGCTTTCACCGAGGAAATAGGCGAGATCGTGGTCACGGTGAACGAATAAAACCGCGCCAAACGTCTCTCGTCAGGCCGTGCTCTCTCCAATAATTCGCTTTCACCGAGGCAATAGGCGAGATCGTGGTCACGGTGAACGAATAAAACCGCGCCAAACGTCTCTCGTCAGGCCGTGCTCTCTCCAATAATTCGCTTTCACCGAGGCAATAGCCGAGATCGTGGTCACGGTGAACGAATAAAACGGCGCCAAACGTCTCTCGTCAGGCCGTGCTCTCTCCAATAATTCGCTTTCACCGAGGCAATAGCCGAGATCGTGGTCACGGTGAACGAATAAAACCGTGCCAAACGTCTCTCGTCAGGCCGTGCTCTCTCCAATAATTCGCTTTCACCGAGGAAATAGGCGAGATCGTGGTCACGGTGAACGAATAAAACCGCGCCAAACGTCTCTCGTCAGGCCGTGCTCTCTCCAATAATTCGCTTTCACCGAGGCAATAGCCGAGATCGTGGTCACGGTGAACGAATAAAACCGCGCCAAACGTCTCTCGTCAGGCCGTGCTCTCTCCAATAATTCGCTTTCACCGAGGCAATAGCCGAGATCGTGGTCACGGTGAACGAATAAAACGGCGCCAAACGTCTCTCGTCAGGCCGTGCTCTCTCCAATAATTCGCTTTCACCGAGGCAATAGGCGAGATCGTGGTCACGGTGAACGAATAAAACCGCGCCAAACGTCTCTCGTCAGGCCGTGCTCTCTCCAATAATTCGCTTTCACCGAGGCAATAGGCGAGATCGTGGTCACGGTGAACGAATAAAACCGCGCTGAACGTCTCTCGTCAGGCCGTGCTCTCTCCAATAATTCGCTTTCACCGAGGCAATAGCCGAGATCGTGGTCACGGTGAACGAATAAAACGGCACCAAACGTCTCTCGTCAGGCCGTGCTCTCTCCAATAATTCGCTTTCACCGAGGCAATAGCCGAGATCGTGGTCACGGTGAACGAATAAAACCGCGCCGAACGTCTCTCGTCAGGCCGTGCTCTCTCCAATAATTCGCTTTCACCGAGGCAATAGCCGAGATCGTGGTCACGGTGAACGAATAAAACGGCGCCAAACGTCTCTCGTCAGGCCGTGCTCTCTCCAATAATTCGCTTTCACCGAGGCAATAGCCGAGATCGTGGTCACGGTGAACGAATAAAACGGCGCCAAACGTCTCTCGTCAGGCCGTGCTCTCTCCAATAATTCGCTTTCACCGAGGCAATAGCCGAGATCGTGGTCACGGTGAACGAATAAAACCGCGCCGAACGTCTCTCGTCAGGCCGTGCTCTCTCCAATAATTCGCTTTCACCGAGGCAATGGCCGAGATCGTGGTCACGGTGAACGAATAAAACCGCGCCGAACGTCTCTCGTCAGGCCGTGCTCTTTCCAATAATTCGCTTTCACCGAGGCAATAGGCGAGATCGTGGTCACGGTGAACGAATAAAACGGCGCCAAACGTCTCTCGTCAGGCCGTGCTCTCTCCAATAATTCGCTTTCACCGAGGCAGTAGGCGATTTCGTGGTCACGGTGAACGAATAAAACGGCGCCAAACGTCTCTCGTCAGGCCGTGCTCTCTCCAATAATTCGCTTTCACCGAGGCAATAGGCGAGATCGTGGTCACGGTGAACGAATAAAACGGCGCCAAACGTCTCTCGTCAGGCCGTGCTCTCTCCAATAATTCGCTTTCACCTAGGCAATAGGCGAGATCGTGGTCACGGTGAACGAATAAAAGCGCGCCAAACGTCTCTCGTCAGGCCGTGCTCTCTCCAATAATTCGCTTTCACCGAGGCAATAGGCGAGATCGTGGTCACGGTGAACGAATAAAACCGCGCCAAACGTCTCTCGTCAGGCCGTGCTCTCTCTAATAATTCGCTTTAACCGAGGCAATAGGCGAGATCGTGGTCACGGTGAACGAATAAAACCGCGCCGAACGTCTCTCGTCAGGCCGTGCTTACTCCAATAATTCGCTTTCACCGAGGCAATAGGCGAGATCGTGGTCACGGTGAACGAATAAAACCGCGCCAAACGTCTCTCGTCAGGCCGTGCTCTCTCCAATAATTCGCTTTCACCGAGGCAATAGGCGAGATCGTGGTCACGGTGAACGAATAAAACGGCGCCAAACGTCTTTCGTCAGGCCGTGCTCTCTCCAATAATTCGCTTTCACCGAGGCAATAGCCGAGATCGTGGTCACGGTGAACGAATAAAACCGCGCCAAACGTCTCTCGTCAGGGCGTGCTCTCTCCAATAATTCGCTTTCACCGAGGCAATAGGCGAGATCGTGGTCACGGTGAACGAATAAAACCGCGCCAAACGTCTCTCGTCAGGCCGTGCTCTCTCCAATAATTCGCTTTCACCGAGGCAATAGGCGAGATCGTGGTCACGGTGAACGAATAAAACGGCGCCAAACGTCTCTCGTCAGGTCGTGCTCTCTCCAATAATTCGCTTTCACCGAGGCAATAGCCGAGATCGTGGTCACGGTGAACGAATAAAACCGCGCCAAACGTCTCTCGTCAGGCCGTGCTCTCTCCAATAATTCGCTTTCACCGAGGCAATAGGCGAGATCGTGGTCACGGTGAACGAATAAAATGGCGCCAAACGTCTCTCGTCAGGCCTTGCTCTCTCCAATAATTCGCTTTCACCGAGGCAATAGCCGAGATCGTGGTCACGGTGAACGAATAAAACCGCGCCAAACGTCTCTCGCCAGGCCGCGCTCTCTCCAATAATTCGCTTTCACCGAGGCAATAGGCGAGATCGTGGTCACGGTGAACGAATAAAACCGCGCCAAACGTCTCTCGTCAGGCCGTGCTCTCTCCAATAATTCGCTTTCACCGAGGCAATAGGCGAGATCGTGGTCACGGTGAACGAATAAAACCGCGCCAAACGTCTCTCGTCAGGCCGTGCTCTCTCCAATAATTCGCTTTCACCGAGGCAATAGGCGAGATCGTGGTCACGGTGAACGAATAAAACCGCGCCAAACGTCTCTCGTCAGGCCGTGCTCTCTCCAATAATTCGCTTTCACCGAGGCAATAGGCGAGATCGTGGTCACGGTGAACGAATAAAACCGCGCCAAACGTCTCTCGTCAGGCCGTGCTCTCTCCAATAATTCGCTTTCACCGAGGCAATAGGCGAGATCGTGGTCACGGTGAACGAATAAAACCGCGCCAAACGTCTCTCGTCAGGCCGTGCTCTCTCCAATAATTCGCTTTCACCGAGGCAATAGCCGAGATCGTGGTCACGGTGAACGAATAAAACCGCGCCAAACGTCTCTCGTCAGGCCGTGCTCTCTCCAATAATTCGCTTTCACCGAGGCAATAGCCGAGATCGTGGTCACGGTGAACGAATAAAACCGCGCCAAACGTCTCTCGTCAGGCCGTGCTCTCTCCAATAATTCGCTTTCACCGAGGCAATAGGCGAGATCGTGGTCACGGTGAACGAATAAAACGGCGCCAAACGTCTCTCGTCAGGCCGTGCTCTCTCCAATAATTCGCTTTCACCGAGGCAATAGCCGAGATCGTGGTCACGGTGAACGAATAAAACCGCGCCAAACGTCTCTCGTCAGGCCGTGCTCTCTCCAATAATTCGCTTTCACCGAGGCAATAGGCGAGATCGTGGTCACGGTGAACGAATAAAACGGCGCCAAACGTCTCTCGTCAGGCCGTGCTCTCTCCAATAATTCGCTTTCACCGAGGCAATAGCCGAGATCGTGGTCACGGGTGAACGAATAAAACCGCGCCAAAAGTCTCTCGTCAGCCGTGCTCTCTCCAATAATTCGCTTTCACCGAGGCAATAGGCGAGATCGTGGTCGCGGTGAACGAATAAAACGGCGCCAAACGTCTCTCGTCAGGCCGTGCTCTCTTCAATAATTCGCTTTCACCGAGGCAATAGGCGAGATCGTGGTCACGGTGAACGAATAAAACCGCGCCGAACGTCTCTCGTCAGGCCGTGCTTACTCCAATAATTCGCTTTCACCGAGGCAATAGGCGAGATCGTGGTCACGGTGAACGAATAAAACCGCGCCAAACGTCTATCGTCAGGCCGTGCTCTCTCCAATAATTCGCTTTCACCGAGGCAATAGGCGAGATCGTGGTCACGGTGAACGAATAAAACGGCGCCAAACGTCTCTCGTCAGGCCGTGCTCTCTCCAATAATTCGCTTTCACCGAGGCAATAGCCGAGATCGTGGTCACGGTGAACGAATAAAACCGCGCCAAACGTCTCTCGTCAGGCCGTGCTCTCTCCAATAATTCGCTTTCACCGAGGCAATAGGCGAGATCGTGGTCACGGTGAACGAATAAAACCGCGCCAAACGTCTCTCGTCAGGCCGTGCTCTCTCCAATAATTCGCTTTCACCGAGGCAATAGGCGAGATCGTGGTCACGGTGAACGAATAAAACGGCGCCAAACGTCTCTCGTCAGGCCGTGCTCTCTCCAATAATTCGCTTTCACCGAGGCAATAGCCAAGATCGTGGTCACGGTGAACGAATAAAACCGCGCCAAACGTCTCTCGTCAGGCCGTGCTCTCTCCAATAATTCGCTTTCACCGAGGCAATAGGCGAGATCGTGGTCACGGTGAACGAATAAAACGGCGCCAAACGTCTCTCGTCAGGCCGTGCTCTCTCCAAAAATTCGCTTTCACCGAGGCAATAGCCGAGATCGTGGTCACGGTGAACGAATAAAACCGCGCCAAACGTCTCTCGTCAGGCCGTGCTCTCTCCAATAATTCGCTTTCACCGAGGCAATAGGCGAGATCGTGGTCACGGTAAACGAATAAAACGGCGCCAAACGTCTCTCGTCAGGCCGTGCTCTCTCCAATAATTCGCTTTCACCGAGGCAATAGCCGAGATCGTGGTCACGGTGAACGAATAAAACCGCGCCAAACGTCTCTCGTCAGGCCGTGCTCTCTCCAATAATTCGCTTTCACCGAGGCAATAGCCGAGATCGTGGTCACGGTGAACGAATAAAACCGCGCCGAACGTCTCTCGTCAGGCCGTGCTCTCTCCAATAATTCGCTTTCACCGAGGCAATAGCCGAGATCGTGGTCACGGTGAACGAATAAAACCGCGCCGAACGTCTCTCGTCAGGCCGTGCTCTCTCCAATAATTCGCTTTCACCGAGGCAATAGCCGAGATCGTGGTCACGGTGAACGAATAAAACGGCGCCAAACGTCTCTCGTCGGGCCGTGCTCTCTCCAATAATTCGCTTTCACCGAGGCAATAGCCGAGATCGTGGTCACGGTGAACGAATAAAACCGCGCCAAACGTCTCTCGTCAGGCCGTGCTCTCTCCAATAATTCGCTTTCACCGAGGCAATAGGCGAGATCGTGGTCACGGTGAACGAATAAAACGGCGCCAAACGTCTCTCGTCAGTATTATAATGCAATTAAATGCAAAGGTGCAAGCGAGCTGGACAAGAATGACGAAAGTAATCCCTGGAGAAGGGGAACAAGAGGGACAAAGGACAAACATAATCTCTCCAATAATTCGCTTTCACCGAGGCAATAGGCGAGATCGTGGTCACGGTGAACGAATAAAACGGCGCCAAACGTCTCTCGTCAGGCCGTGCTCTCTCCAATAATTCGCTTTTACCGAGGCAATAGGCGAGATCGTGGTCACGGTGAACGAATAAAACGGTGCCAAACGTCTTTCGTCAGGCCGTGCTCTCTCCAATAATTCGCTTTCACCGAGGCAATAGGCGAGATCGTGGTCACGGTGAACGAATAAAACGGCGCCAAACGTCTCTCGTCAGGCCGTGCTCTCTCCAATAATTCGCTTTCACCGAGGCAATAGGCGAGATCGTGGTCACGGTGAACGAATAAAACGGCGCCAAACGTCTCTCGTCAGGCCGTGCTCTCTCCAATAATTCGCTTTCACCGAGGCAAAAGGCGAGATCGTGGTCACGGTGAACGAATAAAACGGCGCCAAACGTCTCTCGTCAGGCCGTGCTCTCTCCAATAATTCGCTTTCACCGAGGCAGTAGGCGAGATCGTGGTCACGGTGAACGAATAAAACCGCGCCAAACGTCTCTCGTCAGGCCGTGCTCTCTCCAATAAATCGCTTTCACCGAGGCAATAGGCGAGATCGTGGTCACGGTGAACGAATAAAACGGCGCCAAACGTCTCTCGTCAGGCCGTGCTCTCTCCAATAATTCGCTTTCACCGAGTCAATAGGCGAGATCGTGGTCACGGTGAACGAATAAAACGGCGCCAAACGTCTCTCGTCAGGCCGTGCTCTCTCCAATAATTCGCTTTCACCGAGGCAATAGGCGAGATCGTGGTCACGGTGAACGAATAAAACGGCGCCAAACGTCTCTCATCAGGCCGTGCTCTCTCCAATAATTCGCTTTCACCGAGGCAATAGGCGAGATCGTGGTCACGGTGAACGAATAAAACCGCGCCAAACGTCTCTCGTCAGGCCGTGCTCTCTCCAATAATTCGCTTTCACCGAGGCAATAGGCGAGATCGTGGTCACGGTGAACGAATAAAACGGCGCCAAACGTCTCTCGTCAGGCCGTGCTCTCTCCAATAATTCGCTTTCACCGAGGCAATAGGCGAGATCGTGGTCACGGTGAACGAATAAAACGGCGCCAAACGTCTCTCGTCAGGCCGTGCTCTCTCCAATAATTCGCTTTCACCGAGGCAATAGGCGAGATCGTGGTCACGGTGAACGAATAAAACGGCGCCAAACGTCTCTCGTCAGGCCGTGCTCTCTCCAATAATTCGCTTTCACCGAGGCAATAGGCGAGATCGTGGTCACGGTGAACGAATAAAACGGCGCCAAACGTCTCTCGTCAGGCCGTGCTCTCTCCAATAATTCGCTTTCACCGAGGCAATAGGCGAGATCGTGGTCACGGTGAACGAATAAAACGGCGCCAAACGTCTCTCGTCAGGCCGTGCTCTCTCCAATAATTCGCTTTCACCGAGGCAATAGGCGAGATCGTGGTCACGGTGAACGAATAAAACGGCGCCAAACGTCTCTCGTCAGGCCGTGATCTCTCCAATAATTCGCTTTCACCGAGGCAATAGGCGAGATCGTGGTAACGGTGAACGAATAAAACCGCGCCAAACGTCTCTCGTCAGGCCGTGCTCTCTCCAATAATTCGCTTTCACCGAGGCAATAGGCGAGATCGTGGTCACGGTGAACGAATAAAACGGCGCCAAACGTCTCTCGTCAGGCCGTGCTCTCTCCAATAATTCGCTTTCACCGAGGCAATAGGCGAGATCGTGGTCACGGTGAACGAATAAAACGGCGCCAAACGTCTCTCGTCAGGCCGTGCTCTCTCCAATAATTCGCTTTCACCGAGGCAATAGGCGAGATCGTGGTCACGGTGAACGAATAAAACGGCGCCAAACGTCTCTCGTCAGGCCGTGCTCTCTCCAATAATTCGCTTTCACCGAGGCAATAGGCGAGATCGTGGTCACGGTGAACGAATAAAACGGCGCCAAACGTCTCTCGTCAGGCCGTGCTCTCTCCAATAATTCGCTTTTACCGAGGCAATAGGCGAGATCGTGGTCACGGTGAACGAATAAAACGGTGCCAAACGTCTCTCGTCAGGCCGTGCTCTCTCCAATAATTCGCTTTCACCGAGGCAATAGGCGAGATCGTGGTCACGGTGAACGAATAAAACGGCGCCAAACGTCTCTCGTCAGGCCGTGCTCTCTCCAATAATTCGCTTTCACCGAGGCAATAGGCGAGATCGTGGTCACGGTGAACGAATAAAACGGCGCCAAACGTCTCTCGTCAGGCCGTGCTCTCTCCAATAATTCGCTTTCACCGAGGCAATAGGCGAGATCGTGGTCACGGTGAACGAATAAAACGGCGCCAAACGTCTCTCGTCAGGCCGTGCTCTCTCCAATAATTCGCTTTCACCGAGGCAGTAGGCGAGATCGTGGTCACGGTGAACGAATAAAACCGCGCCAAACGTCTCTCGTCAGGCCGTGCTCTCTCCAATAATTCGCTTTCACCGAGGCAATAGGCGAGATCGTGGTCACGGTGAACGAATAAAACGGCGCCAAACGTCTCTCGTCAGGCCGTGCTCTCTCCAATAATTCGCTTTCACCGAGGCAACAGGCGAGATCGTGGTCACGGTGAACGAATAAAACGGCGCCAAACGTCTCTCGTCAGGCCGTGCTCTCTCCAATAATTCGCTTTCACCGAGGCAATAGGCGAGATCGTGGTCACGGTGAACGAATAAAACGGCGCCAAACGTCTCTCGTCAGGCCGTGCTCTCTCCAATAATTCGCTTTCACCGAGGCAATAGGCGAGATCGTGGTCACGGTGAACGAATAAAACGGCGCCAAACGTCTCTCGTCAGGCCGTGCTCTCTCCAATAATTCGCTTTCACCGAGGCAATAGGCGAGATCGTGGTCACGGTGAACGAATAAAACGGCGCCAAACGTCTCTCGTCAGGCCGTCCTCTCTCCAATAATTCGCTTTCACCGAGGCAATAGGCGAGATCGTGGTCACGGTGAACGAATAAAACCGCGCCAAACGTCTCTCGTCAGGCCGTGCTCTCTCCAATAATTCGCTTTCACCGAGGCAATAGGCGAGATTGTGGTCACGGTGAACAAATAAAACCGCGCCAAACGTCTCTCGTCAGGCCGTGCTCTCTCCAATAATTAGCTTTCACCGAGGCAATAGGCGAGATCGTGGTCACGGTGAACGAATAAAACGGCGCCAAACGTCTCTCGTCAGGCCGTGCTCTCTCCAATAATTTGCTTTCACCGAGGCAATAGGCGAGATCGTGGTCACGGTGAACGAATAAAACGGCGCCAAACGTCTCTCGTCAGGCCGTGATCTCTCCAATAATTCGCTTTCACCGAGGCAATAGGCGAGATCGTGGTCACGGTGAACGAATAAAACCGCGCCAAACGTCTCTCGTCAGGCCGTGCTCTCTCCAATAATTCGCTTTCACCGAGGCAATAGGCGAGATCGTGGTCACGGTGAACGAATAAAACGGCGCCAAACGTCTCTCGTCAGGCCGTGCTCTCTCCAATAATTCGCTTTCACCGAGGCAATAGGCGAGATCGTGGTCACGGTGAACGAATAAAAACGGCGCCAAACGTCTCTCGTCAGGCCGTGCTCTCTCCAATAATTCGCTTTCACCGAGGCAATAGGCGAGATCGTGGTCACGGTGAACGAATAAAACGGCGCCAAACGTCTCTCGTCAGGCCGTGCTCTCTCCAATAATTCGCTTTCACCGAGGCAATAGGCGAGATCGTGGTCACGGTGAACGAATAAAACGGTGCCAAACGTCTCTCGTCAGGCCGTGCTCTCTCCAATAATTCGCTTTCACCGAGGCAATAGGCGAGATCGTGGTCACGGTGAACGAATAAAACGGCGCCAAACGTCTCTCGTCAGGCCGTGCTCTCTCCAATAATTCGCTTTTACCGAGGCAATAGGCGAGATCGTGGTCACGGTGAACGAATAAAACGGTGCCAAACGTCTCTCGTCAGGCCGTGCTCTCTCCAATAATTCGCTTTCACCGAGGCAATAGGCGAGATCGTGGTCACGGTGAACGAATAAAACGGCGCCAAACGTCTCTCGTCAGGCCGTGCTCTCTCCAATAATTCGCTTTCACCGAGGCAATAGGCGAGATCGTGGTCACGGTGAACGAATAAAACGGCGCCAAACGTCTCTCGTCAGGCCGTGCTCTCTCCAATAATTCGCTTTCACCGAGGCAATAGGCGAGATCGTGGTCACGGTGAACGAATAAAACGGCGCCAAACGTCTCTCGTCAGGCCGTGCTCTCTCCAATAATTCGCTTTCACCGAGGCAGTAGGCGAGATCGTGGTCACGGTGAACGAATAAAACCGCGCCAAACGTCTCTCGTCAGGCCGTGCTCTCTCCAATAATTCGCTTTCACCGAGGCAATAGGCGAGATCGTGGTCACGGTGAACGAATAAAACGGCGCCAAACGTCTCTCGTCAGGCCGTGCTCTCTCCAATAATTCGCTTTCACCGAGGCAACAGGCGAGATCGTGGTCACGGTGAACGAATAAAACGGCGCCAAACGTCTCTCGTCAGGCCGTGCTCTCTCCAATAATTCGCTTTCACCGAGGCAATAGGCGAGATCGTGGTCACGGTGAACGAATAAAACGGCGCCAAACGTCTCTCGTCAGGCCGTGCTCTCTCCAATAATTCGCTTTCACCGAGGCAATAGGCGAGATCGTGGTCACGGTGAACGAATAAAACGGCGCCAAACGTCTCTCGTCAGGCCGTGCTCTCTCCAATAATTCGCTTTCACCGAGGCAATAGGCGAGATCGTGGTCACGGTGAACGAATAAAACGGCGCCAAACGTCTCTCGTCAGGCCGTCCTCTCACCAATAATTCGCTTTCACCGAGGCAATAGGCGAGATCGTGGTCACGGTGAACGAATAAAACCGCGCCAAACGTCTCTCGTCAGGCCGTGCTCTCTCCAATAATTCGCTTTCACCGAGGCAATAGGCGAGATTGTGGTCACGGTGAACGAATAAAACCGCGCCAAACGTCTCTCGTCAGGCCGTGCTCTCTCCAATAATTAGCTTTCACCGAGGCAATAGGCGAGATCGTGGTCACGGTGAACGAATAAAACGGCGCCAAACGTCTCTCGTCAGGCCGTGCTCTCTCCAATAATTCGCTTTCACCGAGGCAATAGGCGAGATCGTGGTCACGGTGAACGAATAAAACCGCACCAAACGTCTCTCGTCAGGCCGTGCTCTCTCCAATAATTCGCTTTCACCGAGGCAATAGGCGAGATCGTGGTCACGGTGAACGAATAAAACCGCGCCAAACGTCTCTCGTCAGGCCGTGCTCTCTCCAATAATTCGCTTTCACCGAGGCAATAGGCGAGATCGTGGTCACGGTGAACGAATAAAACGGCGCCAAACGTCTCTCGTCAGGCCGTGCTCTCTCCAATAATTCGCTTTCACCGAGGCAATAGGCGAGATCGTGGTCACGGTGAACGAATAAAACGGCGCCAAACGTCTCTCGTCAGGCCGTGCTCTCTCCAATAATTCGCTTTCACCGAGGCAATAGGCGAGATCGTGGTCACGGTGAACGAATAAAACGGCGCCAAACGTCTCTCGTCAGGCCGTGCTCTTTCCAATAATTCGCTTTCACCGAGGCAACAGGCGAGATCGTGGTCACGGTGAACGAATAAAACGGCGCCAAACGTCTCTCGTCAGGCCGTGGTCTCTCCAATAATTCGCTTTCACCGAGGCAATAGGCGAGATCGTGGTCACGGTGAACGAATAAAACGGCGCCAAACGTCTCTCGTCAGGCCGTGCTCTCTCCAATAATTCGCTTTCACCGAGGCAATAGGCGAGATCGTGGTCACGGTGAACGAATAAAACGGCGCCAAACATCTCTCGTCAGGCCGTGCTCTCTCCAATAATTCGCTTTCACCGAGGCAATAGGCGAGATCGTGGTCACGGTGAACGAATAAAACGGCGCCAAACGTCTCTCGTCAGGCCGTGCTCTCTCCAATAATTCGCTTTCACCGAGGCAATAGGCGAGATCGTGGTCACGGTGAACGAATAAAACGGCGCCAAACGTCTCTCGTCAGGCCGTGCTCTCTCCAATAATTCGCTTTCACCGAGGCAATAGGCGAGATCGTGGTCACGGTGAACCAATAAGACCGCGCCAAACGTCTCTCGTCAGGCCGTGCTCTCTCCAATAATTCGCTTTCACCGAGGCAATAGGCGAGATCGTGGTCACGGTGAACGAATAAAACGGCGCCAAACGTCTCTCGTCAGGCCGTGCTCTCTCCAATAATTCGCTTTCACCGAGGCAATAGGCGAGATCGTGGTCACGGTGAACGAATAAAACGGCGCCAAACGTCTCTCGTCAGGCCGTGCTCTCTCCAATAATTCGCTTTCACCGAGGCAATAGGCGAGATCGTGGTCACGGTGAACGAATAAAACGGCGCCAAACGTCTCTCGTCAGGCCGTGCTCTCTCCAATAATTCGCTTTCACCGAGGCAATAGGCGAGATCGTGGTCACGGTGAACGAATAAAACCGCGCCAAACGTCTCTCGTCAGGCCGTGCTCTCTCCAATAATTCGCTTTCACCGAGGCAATAGGCGAGATCGTGGTCACGGTGAACGAATAAAACGGCGCCAAACGTCTCTCGTCAGGCCGTGCTCTCTCCAATAATTCGCTTTCACAGAGGCAATAGGCGAGATCGTGGTCACGGTGAACGAATAAAACGGCGCCAAACGTCTCTCGTTAGGCCGTGCTCTCTCCAATAATTCGCTTTCACCGAGGCAATAGGCGAGATCGTGGTCACGGTGAACGAATAAAACGGCGCCAAACGTCTCTCGTCAGGCCGTGCTCTCTCCAATAATTCGCTTTCACCGAGGCAATAGGCGAGATCGTGGTCACGGTGAACGAATAAAACGGCGCCAAACGTCTCTCGTCAGGCCGTGCTCTCTCCAATAATTCGCTTTCACCGAGGCAATAGGCGAGATCGTGGTCACGGTGAACGAATAAAACGGCGCCAAACGTCTCTCGTCAGGCCGTGCTCTCTCCAATAATTCGCTTTCACCGAGGCAATAGGCGAGATCGTGGTCACGGTGAACGAATAAAACGGCGCCAAACGTCTCTCGTCAGGCCGTGCTCTCTCCAATAATTCGCTTTCACCGAGGCAATAGGCGAGATCGTGGTCACGGTGAACGAATAAAACGGCGCCAAACGTCTCTCGTCAGGCCGTGCTCTCTCCAATAATTCGCTTTCACCGAGGCAATAGGCGAGATCGTGGTCACGGTGAACGAATAAAACGGCGCCAAACGTCTCTCGTCAGGCCGTGCTCTCTCCAATAATTCGCTTTCACCGAGGCAATAGGCGAGATCGTGGTCACGGTGAACGAATAAAACCGCGCCAAACGTCTCTCGTCAGGCCGTGCTCTCTCCAATAATTCGCTTTCACCGAGGCCATAGGCGAGATCGTGGTCACGGTGAACGAATAAAACGGCGCCAAACGTCTCTCGTCAGGCCGTGCTCTCTCCAATAATTCGCTTTCACCGAGGCAATAGGCGAGATCGTGGTCACGGTGAACGAATAAAACGGCGCCAAACGTCTCTCGTCAGGCCGTGCTCTCTCCAATAATTCGCTTTCACCGAGGCAATAGGCGAGATCGTGGTCACGGTGAACGAATAAAACCGCGCCAAACGTCTCTCGTCAGGCCGTGCTCTCTCCAATAATTCGCTTTCACCGAGGCAATAGGCGAGATCGTGGTCACGGTGAACGAATAAAACGGCGCCAAACGTCTCTCGTCAGGCCGCGCTCTCTCCAATAATTCGCTTTCACCGAGGCAATAGGCGAGATCGTGGTCACGGTGAACGAATAAAACCGCGCCAAACGTCTCTCGTCAATCCGTGCTCTCTCCAATAATTCGCTTTCACCGAGGCAATAGGCGAGATCGTGGTCACGGTGAACGAATAAAACGGCGCCAAACGTCTCTCGTCAGGCCGTGCTCTCTCCAATAATTCGCTTTCACCGAGGCAATAGGCGAGATCGTGGTCACGGTGAACGAATAAAACGGCGCCAAACGTCTCTCGTCAGGCCGTGCTCTCTCCAATAATTCGCTTTCACCGAGGCAATAGGCGAGATCGTGGTCACGGTGAACGAATAAAACGGCGCCAAACGTCTCTCGTCAGGCCGTGCTCTCTCCAATAATTCGCTTTCACCGAGGCAATAGACGAGATCGTGGTCACGGTGAACGAATAAAACGGCGCCAAACGTCTCTCGTCAGGCCGTGCTCTCTCCAATAATTCGCTTTCACCGAGGCAATAGGCGAGATCATGGTCACGGTGAACGAATAAAACCGCGCCGAACGTCTCTCGTCAGGCCGTGCTCTCTCCAATAATTCGCTTTCACCGAGGCAATAGGCGAGATCGTGGTCACGGTGAACGAATAAAACCGCGCCAAACGTCTCTCGTCAGGCCGTGCTTTCTCCAATAATTCGCTTTCACCGAGGCAATAGGCGAGATCGTGGTCACGGTGAACGAATAAAACGGCGCCAAACGTCTCTCGTCAGGCCGTGCTCTCTCCAATAATTCGCTTTCACCGAGGCAATGGGCGAGATCGTGGTCACGGTGAACGAATAAAACGGCGCCAAACGTCTCTCGTCAGGCCGTGCTCTCTCCAATAATTCGCTTTCACCGAGGCAATAGGCGAGATCGTGGTCACGGTGAACGAATAAAACCGCGCCAAACGTCTCTCGTCAGGCCGTGCTCTCTCCAATAATTCGCTTTCACCGAGGCAATAGGCGAGATCGTGGTCACGGTGAACGAATAAAACGGCGCCAAACGTCTCTCGTCAGGCCGTGCTCTCTCCAATAATTCGCTTTCACCGAGGCAATAGGCGAGATCGTGGTCACGGTGAACGAATAAAAACCGCGCCAAACGTCTCTCGTCAGGCCGTGCTCTCTCCAATAATTCGCTTTCGCCGAGGCAATAGGCGAGATCGTGGTCACGGTGAACGAATAAAACGGCGCCAAACGTCTCTCGTCAGGCCGTGCTCTCTCCAATAATTCGCTTTCACCGAGGCAATAGGCGAGATCGTGGTCACGGTGAACGAATAAAACCGCGCCAAACGTCTCTCGTCAGGCCGTGCTCTCTCCAATAATTCGCTTTCACCGAGGCAATATGCGAGATCGTGGTCACGGTGAACGAATAAAACGGCGCCAAACGTCTCTCGTCAGGCCGTGCTCTCTCCAATAATTCGCTTTCACCGAGGCAATAGGCGAGATCGTGGTCACGGTGAACGAGTAAAACGGCGCCAAACGTCTCTCGTCAGGCCGTGCTCTCTCCAATAATTCGCTTTCACCGAGGCAATGGGCGAGATCGTGGTCACGGTGAAAGAATAAAACGGCGCCAAACGTCTCTCGTCAGGCCGTGCTCTCTCCAATAATTCGCTTTCACCGAGGCAATAGGCGAGATCGTGGTCACGGTGAACGAATAAAACCGCGCCAAACGTCTCTCGTCAGGCCGTGCTCTCTCCAATAATTCGCTTTCACCGAGGCAATAGACGAGATCGTGGTCACGGTGAACGAATAAAACGGCGCCAAACGTCTCTCGTCAGGCCGTGCTCTCTCCAATAATTCGCTTTCACCTAGGCAATAGGCGAGATCGTGGTCACGGTGAACGAATAAAACGGCGCCAAACGTCTCTCGTCAGGCCGTGCTCTCTCCAATAATTCGCTTTCACCGAGGCAATAGGCGAGATCGTGGTCACGGTGAACGAATAAAACCGCGCCAAACGTCTCTCGTCAGGCCGTGCTCTCTCCAATAAGTCGCTTTCACCGAGGCAATAGGCGAGATCGTGGTCACGGTGAACGAGTAAAACGGCGCCAAACATCTCTTGTCAGGCCGTGCTCTCTCCAATAATTCGCTTTCACCGAGGCAATAGGCGAGATCGTGGTCACGGTGAACGAATAAAACCGCGCCAAACGTCTCTCGTTTGGCCGTGCTCTCTCCAATAATTCGCTTTCACCGAGGCAATAGGCGAGATCGTGGTCACGGTGAACGAATAAAACGGCGCCAAACGTCTCTCGTCAGGCCGTGCTCTCTCCAATAATTCGCTTTCACCGAGGCAATAGGCGAGATCGTGGTCACGGTGAACGAATAAAACGGCGCCAAACGTCTCTCGTCAGGCCGTGCTCTCTCCAATAATTCGCTTTCACCGAGGCAATAGGCGAGATCATGGTCACGGTGAACGAATAAAACCGCGCCAAACGTCTCTCGTCAGGCCGTGCTCTCTCCAATAATTCGCTTTCACCGAGGCAATAGGCGAGATCGTGGTCACGGTGAACGAATAAAACGGCGCCAAACGTCTCTCGTCAGGCCGTGCTCTCTCCAATAATTCGCTTTCACCGAGGCAATAGGCGAGATCGTGGTCACGGTGAACGAATAAAACCGCGCCAAACGTCTCTCGTCAGGCCGTGCTCTCTCCAATAATTCGCTTTCACCGAGGCAATAGGCGAGATCGTGGTCACGGTGAACGAATAAAACGGCGCCAAACTTCTCTCGTCAGGCCGTGCTCTCTCCAATAATTCGCTTTCACCGAGGCAATAGGCGAGATCGTGGTCAGGGGTGAACGAGTAAAACGGCGCCAAACGTCTCTCGTCAGGCCGTGCTCTCTCCAATAATTCGCTTTCACCGAGGCAATAGGCGAGATCGTGGTCACGGTGAAAGAATAAAACGGCGCCAAACGTCTCTCGTCAGGCCGTGCTCTCTCCAATAATTCGCTTTCACCGAGGCAATAGGCGAGATCGTGGTCACGGTGAACGAATAAAACCGCGCCAAACGTCTCTCGTCAGGCCGTACTCTCTCCAATAATTCGCTTTCACCGAGGCAATAGGCGAGATCGTGGTCACGGTGAACGAATAAAACGGCGCCAAACGTCTCTCGTCAGGCCGTGCTCTCTCCAATAATTCGCTTTCACCGAGGCAATAGGCGAGATCGTGGTCACGGTGAACGAATAAAACGGCGCCAAACGTCTCTCGTCAGGCCGTGCTCTCTCCAATAATTCGCTTTCACCGAGGCAATAGGCGAGATCGTGGTCACGGTGAACGAATAAAACCGCGCCAAACGTCTCTCGTCAGGCCGTGCTCTCTCCAATAATTCGCTTTCACCGAGGCAATAGGCGAGATCGTGGTCACGGTGAACGAGTAAAACGGCGCCAAACATCTCTCGTCAGGCCGTGCTCTCTCCAATAATTCGCTTTCACCGAGGCAATAGGCGAGATCGTGGTCACGGTGAACGAATAAAACCGCGCCAAACGTCTCTCGTCAGGCCGTGCTCTCTCCAATAATTCGCTTTCACCGAGGCAATAGGCGAGATCGTGGTCACGGTGAACGAATAAAACGGCGCCAAACGTCTCTCGTCAGGCCGTGCTCTCTCCAATAATTCGCTTTCACCGAGGCAATAGGCGAGATCGTGGTCACGGTGAACGAATAAAACGGCGCCAAACGTCTCTCGTCAGGCCGTGCTCTCTCCAATAATTCGCTTTCACCGAGGCAATAGGCGAGATCGTGGTCACGGTGAACGAATAAAACCGCGCCAAACGTCTCTCGTCAGGCCGTGCTCTCTCCAATAATTCGCTTTCACCGAGACAATAGGCGAGATCGTGGTCACGGTGAACGAGTAAAACGGCGCCAAACGTCTCTCGTCAGGCCGTGCTCTCTCCAATAATTCGCTTTCACCGAGGCAATAGGCGAGATCGTGGTCACGGTGAACGAATAAAACGGCGCCAAACGTCTCTCGTCAGGCCGTGCTCTCTCCAATGATTCGCTTTCACCGAGGCAATAGGCGAGATCGTGGTCACGGTGAACGAATAAAACCGCGCCAAACGTCTCTCGTCAGGCCGTGCTCTCTCCAATAATTCGCTTTCACCGAGGCAATAGGCGAGATCGTGGTCACGGTGAACGAATAAAACGGCGCCAAACGTCTCTCGTCAGGCCGTGCTCTCTCCAATAATTCGCTTTCACCGAGGCAATAGGCGAGATCGTGGTCACGGTGAACGAATAAAACGGCGCCAAACGTCTGTCGTCAGGCCGTGCTCTCTCCAATAATTCGCTTTCACCGAGGCAATAGGCGAGATCGTGGTCACGGTGAACGAATAAAACCGCGCCAAACGTCTCTCGTCAGGCCGTGCTCTCTCCAATGATTCGCTTTCACCGAGGCAATAGGCGAGATCGTGGTCACGGTGAACGAGTAAAACGGCGCCAAACGTCTCTCGTCAGGCCGTGCTCTCTCCAATAATTCGCTTTCACCGAGGCAATAGGCGAGATCGTGGTCACGGTGAACGAATAAAACGCCGCCAAACGTCTCTCGTCAGGTTGTGCTCTCTCCAATAATTTGCTTTCACCGAGGCAATAGGCGAGATCGTGGTCACGGTGAACGAATAAAACCGCGCCAAACGTCTCTCCTCAGGCCGTGCTCTCTCCAATAATTCGCTTTCACCGAGGCAATAGGCGAGATCGTGGTCACGGTGAACGAATAAAACCGCGCCAAACGTCTCTCGTCAGGCCGTGCTCTCTCCAATAATTCGCTTTCACGGAGGCAATAGGCGAGATCGTGGTCACGGTGAACGAATAAAACGGCGCCAAACGTCTCTCGTCAGGCCGTGCTCTCTCCAATAATTCGCTTTCACCGAGGCAATAGGCGAGATCGTGGTCACGGTGAACGAATAAAACCGCGCCGAACGTCTCTCGTCAGGCCGTGGTCTCTCCAATAATTCGCTTTCACCGAGGCAATAGGCGAGATCGTGGTCACGGTGAACGAATAAAACGGCGCCAAACGTCTCTCGTCAGGCCGTGCTCTCTCCAATAATTCGCTTTCACCGAGGCAATAGGCGAGATCGTGGTCACGGTGAACGAATAAAACCGCGCCAAACGTCTCTCGTCAGGCCGTGCTCTCTCCAATAATTCGCTTTCACCGAGGCAATAGGCGAGATCGTGGTCACGGTGAACGAATAAAACCGCGCCAAACGTCTCTCGTCAGGCCGTTCTCTCTCCAATAATTCGCTTTCACCGAGGCAATAGGCGAGATCGTGGTCACGGTGAACGAATAAAACCGCGCCAAACGTCTCTCGTCAGGCCGTGCTCTCTCCAATAATTCGCTTTCACCGAGGCAATAGGCGAGATCGTGGTCACGGTGAACGAATAAGACCGCGCCGAACGTCTCTCGTCAGGCAGTGCTCTCTCCAATAATTCGCTTTCACCGAGGCAATAGGCGAGATCGTGGTCACGGTGAACGAATAAAACCGCGCCAAACGTCTCTCGTCAGGCCGTGCTCTCTCCAGTAATTCGCTTTCACCGAGGCAATAGGCGAGATCGTGGTCACGGTGAACGAATAAAACGGCGCCAAACGTCTCTCGTCAGGCCGTGCTCTCTCCAATAATTCGCTTTCACCGAGGCAATAGGCGAGATCGTGGTCACGGTGAACGAATAAAACGGCGCCAAACGTCTCTCGTCAGGCCGTGCTCTCTCCAATAATTCGCTTTCACCGAGGCAATAGGCGAGATCGTGGTCACGGTGAACGAATAAAACCGCGCCAAACGTCTCTCGTCAGGCCGTGCTCTCTCCAATAATTCGCTTTCACCGAGGCAATAGGCGAGATCGTGGTCACGGTGAACGAATAAAACCGCGCCGAACGTCTCTCGTCAGGCCGTGCTTACTCCAATAATTCGCTTTCACCGAGGCAATAGGCGAGATCGTGGTCACGGTGAACGAATAAAACCGCGCCAAACGTCTCTCGTCAGGCCGTGCTCTCTCCAATATTTCGCTTTCACCGAGGCATTAGGCGAGATCGTGGTCACGGTGAACGAATAAAACGGCGCCAAACGTCTCTCGTCAGGCCGTGCTCTCTCCAATAATTCGCTTTCACCGAGGCAATAGGCGAGATCGTGGTCACGGTGAACGAATAAAACCGCGCCGAACGTCTCTCGTCAGGCCGTGCTCTCTCCAATAATTCGCTTTCACCGAGGCAATAGGCGAGATCGTGGTCACGGTGAACGAATAAAACCGCGCCGAACGTCTCTCGTCAGGCCGTGCTCTCTCCAATAATTCGCTTTCACCGAGGCAATAGCCGAGATCGTGGTCACGGTGAACGAATAAAACCGCGCCGAACGTCTCTCGTCAGGCCGTGCTCTCTCCAATAATTCGCTTTCACCGAGGCAATAGCCGAGATCGTGGTCACGGTGAACGAATAAAACCGCGCCGAACGTCTCTCGTCAGGCCGTGCTCTCTCCAATAACTCCTTTTCTCCGAGGCAATAGCCGAGATCGTGGTCACGGTGAACGAATAAAACCGCGCCGAACGTCTCTCGTCAGGCCGTGCTCTCTCCAATAATTCGCTTTCACCGAGGCAATAGCCGAGATCGTGGTCACGGTGAACGAATAAAACCGCGCCGAACGTCTCTCGTCAGGCCGTGCTCTCTCCAATAATTCCTTTTCTCCGAGGCAATAGCCGAGATCGTGGTCACGGTGAACGAATAAAACCGCGCCGAACGTCTCTCGTCAGGCCGTGCTCTCTCCAATAATTCGCTTTCACCGAGGCAATAGGCGAGATCGTGGTCACGGTGAACGAATAAAACCGCGCCGAACGTCTCTCGTCAGGCCGTGCTCTCTCCAATAATTCGCTTTCACCGAGGCAATAGCCGAGATCGTGGTCACGGTGAACGAATAAAACCGCGCCGAACGTCTCTCGTCAGGCCGTGCTCTCTCCAATAATTCGCTTTCACCGAGGCAATAGCCGAGATCGTGGTCATGGTGAACGAATAAAACCGCGCCAAACGTCTCTCGTCAGGCCGTGCTCGCTCCAATAATTCGCTTTCACCGAGGCAATAGCCGAGATCGTTGTCACGGTGAACGAATAAAACCGCGCCGAACGTCTCTCGTCAGGCCGTGCTCGCTCCAATAATTCGCTTTCACCGAGGCAATAGCCGAGATCATGGTCACGGTGAACGAATAATACCGCGCCGAACGTCTCTCGTCAGGCCGTGCTCGCTCCAATAATTCGCTTTCACCGAGGCAATAGCCGAGATCGTGGTCACGGTGAACGAATAAAACCGCGCCAAACGTCTCTCGTCAGGCCGTGCTCGCTCCAATAATTCGCTTTCACCGAGGCAATAGCCGAGATCGTGGTCACGGTGAACGAATAAAACCGCGCCGAACGTCTCTCGTCAGGCCGTGCTCTCTCCAATAATTCGCTTTCACCGAGGCAATAGCCGAGATCGTGGTCACGGTGAACGAATAAAACCGCGCCGAACGTCTCTCGTCAGGCCGTGCTCTCTCCAATAATTCCTTTTCTCCGAGGCAATAGCCGAGATCGTGGTCACGGTGAACGAATAAAACCGCGCCAAACGTCTCTCGTCAGGCCGTGCTCTCTCCAATAATTCGCTTTCACCGAGGCAATAGCCGAGATCGTGGTCACGGTGAACGAATAAAACCGCGCCGAACGTCTCTCGTCAGGCCGTGCTCTCTCCAATAATTCGCTTTTACCGAGGCAATAGGCGAGATCGTGGTCACGGTGAACGAATAAAACCGCGCCGAACGTCTCTCGTCAGGCCGTGCTTACTCCAATAATTCGCTTTCACCGAGGCAATAGGCGAGATCGTGGTCACGGTGAACGAATAAAACCGCGCCAAACGTCTCTCGTCAGGCCGTGCTCTCTCCAATAATTCGCTTTCACCGAGGCAATAGGCGAGATCGTGGTCACGGTGAACGAATAAAACGGCGCCAAACGTCTCTCGTCAGGCCGTGCTCTCTCCAATAATTCGCTTTCATCGAGGCAATAGGCGAGATCGTGGTCACGGTGAACGAATAAAACCGCGCCAAACGTCTCTCGTCAGGCCGTGCTCTCTCCAATAATTCGCTTTCACCGAGGCAATAGGCGAGATCGTGGACACGGTGAACGAATAAAACAGCGCCGAACGTCTCTCGTCAGGCCGTGCTCTCTCCAATAATTCGCTTTCACCGAGGCAATAGGCGAGATCGTGGTCACGGTGAACGAATAAAACGGCGCCAAACGTCTCTCGTCAGGCCGTGCTCTCTCCAATAATTCGCTTTCACCGAGGCAATAGGCGAGATCGTGGTCACGGTGAACGAATAAAACCGCGCCGAACGTCTCTCGTCAGGCCGTGCTCTCTCCAATGATTCGCTTTCACCGAGGCAATAGGCGAGATCGTGGTCACGGTGAACGAATAAAACCGCGCCAAACGTCTCTCGTCAGGCCGTGCTCTCTCCAATAATTCGCTTTCACCGAGGCAATAGGCGAGATCGTGGTCACGGTGAACGAATAAAACCGCGCCGAACGTCTCTCGTCAGGCCGTGCTTACTCCAATAATTCGCTTTCACCGAGGCAATAGGCGAGATCGTGGTCACGGTGAACGAATAAAACCGCGCCAAACGTCTCTCGTCAGGCCGTGCTCTCTCCAATAATTCGCTTTCACCGAGGCAATAGGCGAGATCGTGGTCACGGTGAACGAATAAAACGGCGCCAAACGTCTCTCGTCAGGCCGTGCTCTCTCCAATAATCCGCTTTCACCGAGGCAATAGTCGAGATCGTGGTCACGGTGAACGAATAAAACCGCGCCAAACGTCTCTCGTCAGGCCGTGCTCTCTCCAATAATTCGCTTTCACCGAGGCAATAGGCGAGATCGTGGTCACGGTGAACGAATAAAACCGCACCAAACGTCTCTCGTCAGGCCGTGCTCTCTCCAATAATTCGCTTTCACCGAGGCAATAGGCGAGATCGTGGTCACGGTGAACGAATAAAACCGCGCCAAACGTCTCTCGTCAGGCCGTGCTCTCTCCAATAATTCGCTTTCACCGAGGCAATAGGCGAGATCGTGGTCACGGTGAACGAATAAAACGGCGCCAAACGTCTCTCGTCAGGCCGTGCTCTCTCCAATAATTCGCTTTCACCGAGGCAATAGGCGAGATCGTGGTCACGGTGAACGAATAAAACCGCGCCGAACGTCTCTCGTCAGGCCGTGCTCTCTCCAATAATTCGCTTTCACCGAGGCAATAGGCGAGATCGTGGTCACGGTGAACGAATAAAACGGCGCCAAACGTCTCTCGTCAGGCCGTGCTCTCTCCAATAATTCGCTTTCACCGAGGCAATAGGCGAGATCGTGGTCACGGTGAACGAATAAAACCGCGCCAAACGTCTCTCGTCAGGCCGTGCTCTCTCCAATAATTCGCTTTCACCGAGGCAATAGGTGAGATCGTGGTCACGGTGAACGAATAAAACCGCGCCAAACGTCTCTCGTCAGGCCGTGCTCTCTCCAATAATTCGCTTTCACCGAGGCAATAGCCGAGATCGTGGTCACGGTGAACGAATAAAACCGCGCCGAACGTCTCTCGTCAGGCCGTGCTCTCTCCAATAATTC